>NC_133387.1:46520352-46735352 GCF_047511655.1 Castor canadensis
ATCAGAAACTGGATCCAGAAATATGAAGGGACTTACCCAAAGTCACAGAGGAATTAGTGGCCAAAGCAAGACCAGAATTTGGACCTCTGATCCTATAACTAATTGATGAATAACATTTCCACTGTAGCATATAAATTCAAAGGACATTAATCTTCCGTATCTAATGTACCTGCAATATTTTACTAAATCCTTTCTAGGACATATCCATTTTAGGGTTAATAATGAAATCCACTTTTTAAAGTTGTGGACTATAATTGGCTAAAATTCCTAGTACTATAGTGTTTATTTATTTATATCAGGAAATAATAAGTGTAACAAGGTTTCTTTTTTCCTTCTTTTCCTCCCTCCCTCCCTTTCCTTCCTTCCTTCCTTCTTTCTTTCTAATTTCGGTTGTGAGGAAACCATTCTAGATAACTAAATGTGGCAACACTTTAATATTTTATGCAACTTACAAAGTTAATGTTCTTATTCAGAATGACATCCACATAAGGCAATACTAAAGATGAAAATTAGTAATATAAATAATAACTTGTTTAAGTACTTTAAAATGAACATATCTGCTAGCTGAACAATTTTTTTCTCAATGGCTTTTATTCCTATAGGAACTCAAGATTTATGTTATTTGTTACTCTAAAAGTGGTATTTAAGAGCAGGAAGTGTGGCTCAATCAGGTAGATCACCTGTTTGGCAAGTGTAAGGCTGAGTTCAAACCCCAGTATGGCAAAAAGAAAAAAAAAGTATTTGAAGGTGGGTTCCCATCTCCATCAGGTCTGTAAATGATTGTTTGCAAAAAGGTAACAGAATTTCTCAGTGTTAAAATATCAGCAAAATACGGAGTGTGAAAAAAGATCCCTTTAGAACTGTAAGTAATAGAAAAACGGCAGGTAAAGAAATGCCAGGACAGAAAACTTTTAACCAGGTGTTGTTTACCCTATGGTGTTTTTCAAGTGGTATCAGAGCCCTTTGTGGTGAAGCCTGGGTGGTTGGACTTAGGAAAGCCACCAGTGTGTTTTAGCAATGTTGTTGTCTTGGGCAGAATCCAGGCTTTCTGGCTTAATGTTTTGGAAGATGCTCCTGCCTCCATCAGCCAGCACCCCGGCAGCTGGGTATGTGGCTCAGAAACCCTACAGAAAACACCCCTGAATGAACCTCTAGCTGTGACATTCAGCCATCCAAAGCCTAAACTAGCCCCAAGATTAAGTGGTTATGTTCTGAAGGAAAAGCTGACAATAGCATTGTTACTGCACAGAAAAGTCCCAAGTTTACTGTGGCTTGGGGTAATTAATTGTCCTAACAGATGCCTTTGAAGTAGACAGAGGGAGGAAAATTACCCCATTTGACTGATAGAAAAACTGAGACAAGGGCAACTAACTTGCTTGTGGTTTCCCAGGGAATAGTTGGCTGAGACTCCAGGATTCCTGACTCCAAATTCATTGCCGTAACCACCAGACTGAAACCAGCTGCCAAAGGCTATAATTTGGTCTCGAGGCTGTGGCCATAGTTTAGAACCACAATAGTGAGGGAAACACACTTTAAGGAGGACCTTGAAACTCTCTCAAGAGAATTACGCATCTTTATCTGTGTTGATTATGCAAGGAGTGGAATAAGTGAGGGTTCTGTCCCCTCCACATTTGCGGCTTTGGGTTAGACTGGGGTCTCTCTGAAAAAACTGGGAATATTTGCTTTCCCCTTTCTCCCTGATTTTTAAAACAATTGTGTTGAGTTTGATGCACAAATCAATGTGTTAACATTGGGCTTTATACTTGGCAGAAGTCATAATATGGGTTGTTATGGATATTGCAGGTTGGGCCAGAGAGGAGAGAAGTGGCAATTTGGAAAGTGGGAGAGATCATTCTTGTGGCCATGTGGGGGTCTGGACAGGGTCTGAGTTGGATGATCTTCAGGGCCATAAATGGACATAGGCCCTTCATCAGGAGCATCTTCAGTGTCTCTAGGAGGCAGGCAGGAGGAGCATGGTTAAAGAATGTGCTGGAAGTAGGATCTCATTGTGGGCACCAGATTGAAGTCCTGGAAGGAAAGCCTCAGGCAGCACAGGGCTTGGGTAGTAAGTCTATGGGGTTGAGGGTCAAAAAATAAGTTTCATCATCAGCATACTGACTATTTTTGAAAGAGCAAAACTATAGTCTTATTCAGGGATGCCAGGTAAAAACTGCCACTATGTTCATATTAATAATTGCACTATATCTACTCTCTAGTAAGCACTCTATGACCTGGATGTTATGTCATCACTTTTCACTTACTATCTTTTCAATTCCTCACTGCAGCCCTACAATGCAGGTTTTAATTTTTACACTTTATCATATAGACATTGTGACGCAGAGGGGTTAACTGTCTTACCTAATAGTGCAGTGATACATAGGGGGACAAGGGATTTGAACCCGGCATTCTAATTCCATTGCACATGCTTTATGTTCATTTTTGCTGGTCTAGGAATACATCAAAGCCTCAGTTCATAGGCATAAGGCTGACTATCTAGCTCTAGAATGGAAGGCTGATGAATGTACTGGACAAATGTTTAATGTCTTCTAAGAACAAGATTGGTCCCAGAGATTTAGCCTTGGCTGTGACTTCAAGTAAGAGTGTCGTGGCTCTAGAGTGGGAAATTGAGGTTGCTAAGCAGGTCCTTATGCATACATAACTGTGTTCTTCCCCACAGAGACAGATTTCCCCCACTTGCTTGTGATTATGTGCATGGACTTTGAAGTCATATGGACCTGATTTGGAATCCTGGTTCGGATACTTATGTGCTGCCCGATTACAGTAAGTTACTTAATGTCTCTGAGCCCTGGCTTCCTCATCTGCAGAGTTGACAAAGAGTAAGCAAGAACCTGTGTACACATGTTTAACCTAGTGACAAAGTCTTAGCAGTCATCAACATTAGCTAGACCTAGAGGTCTTCTAGACCTCTAGGGTTTTAAAACCCAGTACCCAGGCACATTGGATAGTAATTAATTCAGAATATCTAGGCATGGTACACAGACATTAGTATTTGTTCAAAGGTTCCTGTGTTAGGCAACGTGCAGCTCAGATTAGGGGCCACTGCGTAAGTCCCTAAAATATTTTTCTCTTGTAGAGCTGAAAGATAATTTTGATTCTCAGTCTAGCAAAGGACTGGAGAAAATCTGAATAAAGTTAATGATAGTCGGGTCTTGACCATAAATTGAATGTTTGCCTATTTATAAATAGAGCTAACTTTCATATTTACTCAGAAGTTCAAAATTGCTACATTTCCTTTAATTTATTAGGTTCTAGTTTCACTATTAATTTTGGAAGTAGAAATAAGAAACCAAGGTCAGGATTTTAAAGTAGATCGTCTTCTATCTCTTCCCTGCCCCAAAACCCCACCAACACAACACATTCCCTCCTCCCACCTTTGGTCAGCTCCCATCTTGCAGAGACATCTGAGATTGAGTTTTGTCTGATTTCACCTCTGTGGTTTGGCAGGCTACAAGGCTGTCCAAACTGAGGGCTGTATCGGGAATGGATCTGAGGGAGAAGGCTGGGATACAGCTAACTTTTTTGTCACAAAGGATTGTGGAACAGCTGGCAGAAAATGGAAGCCAAGGCTAGTGAAGGCTTGAAGGTTAGAACTGAGCTCATATGCCAATACTGAGTATACGTTGTAGGTATGGTATTGTACATTGCCAATGTGGGAGTCCTGAAGGAAACTAGGCTGAATGGGAAGCAGGTTGAAAACAAGTAAAGAAGATACAGAGAGATTATCTCAAATACCACTAGGTGTCCAGTGCTTCACAGTCATGTGAACTTCTTAGAAGAAAGATAAATAATGGAATCTTAAAATCATTCTCTGCTCAATAATTTTAAAAAGTGTCAATTGGCCAGTAACTAGTTGGCACAGTTGATAGAACAAACTTGTCATTACCAGAGCACAGAATGTAGGGAAAGTAGGATAACAAGACAGTCTGAGTTGATAGGTAAAATTTTAAATAGGATTTGCTATTACTCCAAAGAGTGTCCTGATTTAGGACACTAAAATAAATAAACTAACAAAAAAAGACTCCCCATATATATGTGTCTTAGAATTCCTTAAATTGGTGCTGGCCACACTGTCTCAATGGAGTTAATTAGAATTACAAAAATGAGTGTCTGTCCATCATTTGAGGATAATATTTAATATATAGAGATTATTCACCAAAACCATTTGGTATTTTCAGGGACCAATTGCTTCACAAGTTGAAAGCTCTTAAAAGCCACAATATCCCCAGAAGGGTGGTAGCTGAAGATAAGGACATTTTGTAAAATTAAACTTTGAAATTATACAGATAATTGAGAATTCAGAGAAATTTTCACTAAGCTATGCACAAATTTGTCTCCCTATTTATAATGAAGATGTGGACAAATTCTTCATTAGTTCATAATACAAACTAAAACTTTGCTACATTTAATTTATTTTCAGTTTAACTGTGACAGATGCTTTATGAATTCATATAGTGAAACTTTAAGTTATAATCTTGTAATTAACATTGGCTAATACATACTAAGAGAAGTCAAAGGGTCAACAGAAACAAAGAAGTGCCTTTCAGTGTTGAGTGTATGAAAAAGTCCACATAGACTAGAAGTCTTGTTCGTGCTTATTCTATGGGCTCCTATCCAGCTCTCTTTCTGGGTTAACATGAGATTGGGAAGGCAGGTTGGCTGGCCAGATCAGATATCTGGGAGGGTCCCAGATATACATGGAGGAAGGGCTTTTGGGAGCCAAGAAAGGAGTTGGCAGTTGATGAGAGTTCAAGATACAGGAGGGGTCCAGTAAGTCAGAGTAGGGCAACATGCAGGTAGAATATGAGGAAAACGAATCCAGGACAGAGGATCACACAGGTCAGGAGGGTCATTAGATGCCTGCATTTCTGGATCAGCCTGTTTTGTGTGAACTGGGTTTTCAAGCAGTTTTTAAGTCCAGGGTGCAGCTAGGACTTGTGTCATCTTACTGTCCTCCCCTCTGATTCACTTTATTATCACCATCTGTTGACCTCTGGATCACTCCTCTACACTCACCAAAGACTTAGACATCCTTCTGGAAGAAAGGTGAGAAAAACAATCCCTTAGAGGACTACCTGTATGCCTGATGACCTCGTTGCCTGTGCTCATGACCCCTTTGATACTATTGAAGAACAAGTTTCTAAGTTTCTCAACTCCCACAGCTTTTCTTTTCATTTTTATAACACACTCTTTAACCACAAAGGTTTTTTTTTTGTTTTTACTTTTGAGACAGGGTCTCACTGGGTAGCCCATGCTGGCCTCCAAATCACTATCCTCCTGTCTCTGCTTCCCTAGTGCTGGGATTACAGGCATGTACCACTATGCTTAAGCAAGATTTTTTTATTAGGCAATATTTTATGTATAGAAAGCAAATATCAGATATGTAAATGATACAGCAAGAAAATAAAATAGACATCTCAAAGCTCATCAAGTGCAAGGATTTTATATCACCACCACCATTTTAAGCTACCTGTGTAGCTCATCTCTCTGTTTCCTCTGATGGAAGTAATCCTTATGCTGAATATTATGTCATTATTATCACCTAGCCTTTAAAAAATCCTATTATATGCATAGCTGAACAAATGTATTTTTTCATTTTAGCTTGCTCTGAGCTTTGCTAAAACAGGATTTTATAGGAGTCTTTTAGGACTTTTCTCACCATTATGCACCTAAAATTAAACCTTTTTATTTCATATGTATCTGTGATTTATTCTTAATTTTGCTACTATATAGTTTTCTACTTTATGAGCATATCATAATATATTCAGTCATCCTTTCATTAGTGAACACGGGTTGTTTTCAGTTTTTATTGTCATGAACTATACAGCTATCAACATCTCTAATTGTGTCTCCGGGTGCATATGTGCAGTTTTGTTACAATTAAGTAGTTGGCCAACTAAATAATAGCCTCCTAAAAAATGGCAAACTCCTAATCCCCAGCCTGTGAATATATCATTTTACATGGCAGAAGAGAATGTATAGATGTGATTAAGATTAAAGACTTTGAGATGAGGTAACCCTGGATTATCCAGATGGGCTCAATCTTATCACAAGAATCCATGTTTTTTTTTTTTTTTCTTGGTACAAATTTTACAACATTTTCTTTTCTTTTTCTATTATTGTTGTGCTGGGGGTACATTGTGCCATTTACAAAAGTTTTTATAATATATCATAGTTAATCCACTCCCTCCATCATTCTCTCTCACCTCCTGCTCCCCCATTCCTAGACTAGTTTCAACAGGTCTCATTTTTCCATTTACATACATGTGTACACACTATTGGCACCATATTCACTCTCCCATACCCTCCCCACATTCCCCTCCTTTCCACTGGTGCCAATCCCCCCAGACAGGACCTGTTCTGCCCTCGATCACAGTTGTCCTTAAAAGCAGAAGAATGGTCCAGAGAGGTATGTTTCAAGAAGTTCTCAACCTGTCATTGGAGTCTGTGAAGATGGAGGAAGGAAGTCACATGCTGAAGAATATGGCAACCTCTGGAATCAGGAACAACTTTCAGTTTGTAGCCAACAACCAGATGAGCACATTAGCTTTATTGCCTCAAGGAACTGAATGGTGCTAAGGAAGTGAATGATCAGGAAAGATTCTCCCCTAGAACCTCCAGAAAGGAATGTAGCCCGTCAGGACAACTTCATTTTAGTCCAATGAGACCCATACAGACTTCTGACCTATAGGACTGCGAGATAATAAATGTCTGTGGTTTTAAACCAGCAAGTCTGTGGTATTGTTGTATCAGCAGTTACAAAATTAATGCAGATACATAGCCAAGAATGGAATTATTGAATTGTGAATTTCTGTTTTCAACTTAAAATTTTCATTTTTAAAGTAAGAGCCTCCATCACCCTATTTCACTAGAACACACTTTACTAGGTATCTCTAACAAAAAATAAAAAAAGAACATTTAATATCAATATCATATTATCAAATTCTTTTTGTTGAACAGAAGTATCTTATCTTAATGTAGTTGATTAATCACTTTTCTTTTGGTGGCCTGTGCTTACTATATCTTGTTCAGGAAATTCTCAAATCATATGGTCAACAAAATATTCTCCAATAGTGCTTTCCAATTTTTTGAACTCTTACTTTTGCACGGTTGTGCCTTGAGTCATATAGTTTACTTTTGTGTAGAATATGAAGCAGGTATTCAATTTTTCCATATGAAAATCCAATTTATTGTATAGTGCAGTGTGCTCTATCCCCAAAGATATGCAATGCTACTTCTGTGATATAAATGGCAATTATGCTGTGAGTCTCTCTTTACCCTCTATTTGATTCCTTTGGTAAGTTTATTTCTATATCAGTACCCTACCTCCCTGATGAATATACCATATAACAAGTCTTTATATCTGGTAGGGCAAATCTCTTTCCTTACTCTTTTCCAGTAATGTCTTAGATTTATTGACCATTTTTTCTTTTCATATAAAACTTAAAATCAATTTGTTGAATTTCTAAAGTTATTTGTTGATATTTTGATTGAAATTACATTGAATTTAAGGAACAATGAGAGTTACTATTGAAAATAGTAAACGGTCTAGTAAATAATAACCACCATGGATGTGTGCTGTTAGTACTACTTGTTCTTAGCTTTGCTTCATTTGTTATTCTATTCAAATAAGGTAGGATTTTTGGATTTGCAGTTTTCAACTTCTGTATATACATGCAATTGATTTTTGTATATTGATTTTGAACTTAATTCTGTTGTGGTCAGGTGCCATTTGTTTGAAATTTCTTAAGAATTGCTCCATTTGGTAATTTTTATAGATATTCCATGAATTCTTCAGAATAATGTATATCCTTAAATTATTGGTTACAGATTTCTTTATAAGTTCATTAGGCCAAGCTTTCAGATCTTATAGGTTACTATATTTAAAGTTGTGGGTTTCACTATATTTGTGGATGAAGTTGAGAGAGTAATGTAGAAAATCCCTAAACAATTTTAAAATTTCTAAATACATATTGGAAGTTACATACACAACAACAATGCAGCTTTTTTCCTTAAATAAAGCATAAAGTTTCTTTGCTTTTTACTAGGATTAGATCAAGTCTTTACATTCACAGTGGTACTTGCATGTATTTTTTATTTAAAAATTGAAGTTATAGAACAATAAAATAACCTATTACTCTACTAATTTAAAAAAAAATCTCTAAGAATTGAGGGGCATGTTGAAAAGTCCCACTATGAGACAGATTTGTCCATTTCTCTGTATGGTTCTATCAACTTTTGATTTATATAATTTGGAGATATTTTATTAGTTGTATGCAATTTTGGAATTGTTAGGTCTTCCTGGGGAGCTGAAACTTTTGTCATTATGTTGGCATACTCTATCAGTCAGAGTAGTTTTTGTCCCAAAGTCCATCTCATCTGCTATTATTAAAGTTTTCCCAGCTCCATTTTTATTAGTATTTGCATGGGTGGTTTTCTGTCTTTTTATTTTCAGCTATCCAGGTCTTTAGATATATTTTTGATGCACTGCTTGTAGACAACATATGGTGGGTTTTATTTTTCGTCAGTGTGATACTCTTGTCTTCAACGGGCAGGTTTTAACACGTTACATTTAGTGCAGTTACTGATTTGTTTGGCTTGGGTTTTTTTTTTTTTTTTTTTTTGCCATCTTACTTTATCTTTCATATTTGATTTGCTATTTCTATTTATCTTCTTGCCTTTGTGGGGGTTGATGGAATGTTTCATTTATTTTTTCAACTCCATTTTTTTTCTCTCTATTGGTTTGGAAGTTACTTGTTTGCTTCTGTTTCAGTGATCACTCTTGAAATTTTGCAAGTCAACAAAATCAGTAATCAATACTTTTTCTTTCTGAAAGAATATAGAACCCTTAATATACTTAACTTGTAATCACCCTCTTTCCCATAATGAATGTTTCTTTCTTTTTTTAAGTCATCAAATTAGAAATTATTACTATTTTCTATATTTAGGTTACATCCCATACTTTGACTTTTATTTGCTCATTTTTCTTCTTATGTCCTCAAGATTCCTTCTGGATCATTCTCTCTTTTCTTGAAATCTCATTTGAAATTTCTTCAGTAAAAATCTTTTAGTGGTGATCTCAAGTATTACTTGCCAAAAATTTCTGTGTATTGCCCTTGTTCTTGAAGAACGATTGTACTGAAGGTATAAGTTGGAAGTTATTTCTGATCAGCACTTTGAAAATATTTTTTCACTATTTTCTGGGTTCTCTTATTGCTGTGGTGAGGCTCTACTTGTAATTTGTGGGTCATTTTATTTCCTATTGCTTTAAAAATTTCCCCTTTGACTTTGGCATTTTACTGTTTCATAAAATGCATACAGGTATTGATTTCTTTTTTTTTTTATTCATATGTGCATACAATGCTTGGGTCATTTCTCCCCCTTTCCCTCACTCCCTCCCTTACCCCCCCCTTTCCACCCCTACCCCCTTGCTACCTGGCAGAAACTATTTTGCCCTTATTTCTAATTTTGTTGAAGAGAGAGTATAAGCAATAATAGGAAGGACCAAGGGTTTTTGCTAGTTGAGATAAGGATAGCTATACAGGGAATTGACTTGCATTGATTTCCCGTGCATGTGTGTTACCTTCTAGGTTAATTCTTCTCGAACTAACCTTTTCTCTAGTTCCTGGTCCCCTTCTCCTATTGGCCTCAATTGCTTTAAAGTATCTGTTTTAGTTTCTCTGCATTGAGGGCAACAAATGCTATCTGGTTTTTTAGGTGTCTTACCTATCCTCACCCCTCCCTTGTGTGCTCTCACTTTATCATGTGATCAAAGTCCAATCCCCTTGTTGTGTTTGCCCTTGATCTAATGTCCACATATGAGGGAGAACATACGATTTTTGGTCTTTTGGGCCAGGCTAACCTCACTCAGAATGATGTTCTCCAACTCCATCCATTTACCAGCGAATGATAACATTTCATTCTTCTTCATGGCTGCATAAAATTCCATTGTGTATAGATACCACATTTTCTTAATCCATTCGTCAGTGCTGGGGCATCTTGGCTGTTTCCATAGCTTGGCTATTGTGAATAGTGCCGCAATAAACATGGGTGTGCAGGTGCCTCTGGAGTAACCTGTGTCACAGTCTTTTGGGTATATCCCCAAGAGTGGTATTGCTGGATCATATGGTAGATCAATGTTTAGCTTTTTAAGAAGCCTCCAAATTTTTTTCCAGAGTGGTTGTACTAGTAAGTTTACGTTCCCACCAGCAGTGTAAGAGGGTTCCTTTTTCCCCCCGCATCCTCGCTAACACCTGTTGTTAGTGGTGTTGCTAATGATGGCTATTCTAACAGGGGTGAGGTGGAATCTCAGTGTGGTTTTAATTTGCATTTCCTTTATTGCTAGAGATGGTGAGCATTTTTTCATGTGTTTTTTTTTTGGCCATTTGAATTTCTTTTATTTTTTATTCTGCTTGGTACATACCATGCTTCTTGTGTCTATGGTTTCAATTTTTCCTCAATTCCAGATAATTCTAGCCTTTTAATTCAGAAGTTAGCTTTCTTCATACTCTGTCTGTTTCTGGAGTTCACATAGTACAGCTCTGTAATATGGACATTTACTAAGACTTTCAATGGCATTGTTGTATTGCTATAACTAGTTCAGATACTACACAATATGCAACTAAATACAGCTACAGGACCTCTGACAGATCGTACAGTGCCTTTGTGGAAATTAGAAAAAAGCACACACCCCCTTTCAGCTGGATATAGGGCATTTGGTTTAGTGAATGGAGGTCATGGCCTAAGGAGCACTGGTCAGTGTTGGATTTTAGTTTCCTATCGTTCCCTTAATTGGGCTTCTTTTAACTGAACACAACTGGCATACACCCCTGAAGTAACAAGACCTATAATGGAAGAGGAACACTGGATACAATGTTAGGATCAGTGGCATGGGGAAGGACCTCCAAAGGCTACAGAACCACAAGGACCTCTTCATGTTGTACATTAGGGGAAGACTTCTTGGTCACAAACTGGTCTGCTGGTCTCTTCTATAAGACTTGTGCTCAGACATTCTGCCCTTGTTAGTGGGGCACCACTACAAGTTATGGATGGAAACAATTCCTAGGAATTGTGTGGCTCCTATACATGGATTTAATGTTGCTTCTCTGTTGCTTTCTACCTGCATTCTTTATCAGAGGGCCCATGAAGGAACAAAATATCTGGTCACTGGGCAAGGCATGTTGAGATAGGATCTCACAGTGTAGCCAAGGCTGGCCTTGAATTCATGATCCTTCTGCCTCCACCCCCAAGTCCTGGGACTAGGTGTGTACCACCAACTCAAGTTTAATTGGTCATTTCTTGCTTTTAAAAACACCTGTGTAGTTTAAATTTTGGATCAGTAAAGAAATTGAAAACGTATGTTAAAGATGTTTAACAGTTAATTATACAAAATGTATATATCTAGCATTCCGGATCTCCCAAGTAAATCAGAGGGATTTACACTCAACCAGTTTTAACTGAACACTCTTTCTGTGCCCAGCTCTGGCCACCGGGCACTGCACTTCATGGGTGCTGTAGGAATATTAGCAACACTCTAATACAGAAGTCCCTGCGCCCTGAAGCCAGGAGAGTTGTAGGTCAGTAAATCACACATTCCATCCTCTGATTTCACTTGGGATACATCAAGCCTAAATAACCTAATTGAGTGTCATAATTGATTTGCGAGACTCATTTCCTTCCCTGGAAATCATTAAAGGTGACCATGGCTTGCTTGAAGCAGCACTTTCTCTAATGGAATCCCCTGGATCCCTTCATATGAAGAAAGGCCTGGTCAGCAGGTGGTTGCTCAGTCCTGCTGGCCCATGGCCTGCCCAGTCCTGCCCTCTCCACAAAGACCCCAGTAGCTCCTCAGGACTCCCCACTGGGAACCTTTCAGAGCACACAAAAAGGACATATTGCCATTCCTAATGGAGGCAGCCACCCTGGGCAAAGGGCTGGCCATTGGCATAGTCTTGGTCATCACCCCAATTAGTGAGACACACTCCATGCCACTAAAGAATTTGTAGCAGGAAACTCTTTTGTGAGTGGCTCAACTTCTCCCCTCTGTGAAATACCTAGATATTGTGACTTCTTTTTCGAAGCCAATGTTAAATTCCTAATTAAATCCTTACCTTTGAGGTTTTCCATCCAACTGAGAAAACCCACTAGAGGTGGCCCTAAAGAATTTGCAATTCCTTCTGTTGAATTTCACCAGCAAGAGGCAAAACTGGGAGAGGCCACTCTGCTCTGAAAACCTGAGTCACAGGGGGTGGTTGTTCTTCACTTCATTTTTAATCCCTCTTCTACATGGGGTAGAAATAGTTTGAACCAAATCCGAAAGAGTAATATCAACTTTGGAAAAAGATGCTGAATTTTAGGGTCACAAACTGAAAACTGTTTGAAATTTACTTTTGTGACATTCATTCATTCCTACAAGTACCTTATTCCTAGCCATACATCTCTGTCTACAGTGAAAATTGCCATTTGAAATACATACTCTACAAATGTAAGGCACCCCAACTTAGAGTCATCCCTGTAACACTGATATGTAATCTCCAGTCTTCACATGACATCTCTAAAATCATCTAAGGAAAAATGTTTGTCATTGGTAGGACAGATTATCCCTGCTTATTCCTTGGTTTAACCATTCTCACTGTTTTAAAGTTCTTCAAGATGTCCAACTTAAATTTTCTTCCTGCCATTTAAATTTCTTGTGTCTGTGGATATGAATAACAGATATTTTATATTTTGAAGGGCTTAAAGACAATATTTCTTTAGGGTATATAATCACACTTTTATACAGTAGTCTGCATATTTTTATATATCACACTACAGCTCAACTTAGGAATTGGCCCAACATATAAGTAAGCCCAGTATATATATTTTACATTACATGTATACACACATATATACATGTATATATACATGTGTATATATATATACACATGTATATATACATGTGTATATATATATATATATACATGTATTTTACATGTACACTCTGCAACTGTGCTATCTCGGTACCAGTCAAAAGGACACATATGGAAAGTGCTAGAATATACCATTCTTCTTCATCCCATTCTTACTTACAGACTTTTTGATATTTTTACCATTTATCTTGCATTACTAAATAAATGTAGATGACTTTGATGCACACAGACAGTTTTCCAAACAATGATCCTGAATTTAGATGGAAGAATACAATTTTTATTTTATAAGACTCTAAACTGACTCTGGGGACCAAAGAGAAAAAGTATGATTTACTATGGAAGCTGCTTAAATGCAAAATTAATAAGGGCAGGAAAGGATGGCTATGGGAATTAAACTGTCAGGCTAGGATTTGGACTGTCAGACCAGGTGGGCTGGGGAGAACAAGTAGGATGGACACTGATGTGCTCTGCATAACAGAGACTACAAGAGGGAACTCAGCTGAGGCAGCAAGGATGAGGCAAGGTTGATGAGCCAGACTGAGGAAAGAATTCACAAGAAGGAGAGTGAGGACCATGACTCAGAGTTTGGGGACTAGTGGGTGTGGGCAGCCAAAAGCCAAGAACTAAGACCAGAAAGGTCAGGCAGATCAATGTGTGAAGCAGATGATAAAAGCAAGAACAGAATGTGATTTGAAGCTCAGAATGTAGGTGGAGAGAATCTTTTCATTTCTCCTACCTGGGGCCAGAACCTATGTCAGAGGGCAGACAGGTCTGTGCCTGTGACATATGGGGGCTTGAAATGGGGAGAAAAGGACAGTGGCCAGAAGTTCCCTATATGACAAGTTTCCTTACTGTCTGACTCCATAAGCGGCTGCATGCAATCTGCTGAGGGAATCTGTCCAAAGTTTCTGTGAAGATTAATAGCTTACTATGTAGCCAGTTGAATTTTCACTTTTTACTATTACAATAACAGTTGTATTTCTAGACTTTTGTGTTACAGTTACTAATCCCTAAAATATTCTGGTTGAGAAGGTAGTTTTATATTCATTATGGAGAAGGCAAAATGGAAACTGAGTAACTTGTTCAAAGCCACAGACAACTAGACATAAATGAAAAGGGTGAAAGGGGACATCCAGGACACCCAACATCCACTGAGATGAAGAACGGCCTGGATTACCAAGAAGCAGTAGGACATTTTTGGGGATGACCTATTTGCTTATCGTCTTATAATGGTGTTTGTTTCACAGGTATGAACATATATCAAAACTTTTCAGGGCCAGCAAAGTAAATCAAATGGTAAAGCACTTCCCTGCATACGTGAGGCTGAGGGTTCAATCCCCAGTACTACAACAAAAAACTTTTCGGATTGTACAGTTTAAATCTTTGCAGTTGGGATATGTCAAATATACTTCAATACAGTTGTTCAAGAAATAAAACAACTGATGGCACCAATAGTTGATGGATGGATGTAAGTGGAAATAAGATGCAGTTTTCGAGGTTGGGCATTGTGACTCAATCCTGTACTCCGAGCTACTCAGGAGCGAGGCATAAATAGGAGGAACGAGGTCTGGAAATAAAGCAAGACCCTACACAAAAAAATACCTAAAACCAAAAGGGCTGGGAGTATGATAGAGAACTTGCCTAGTAAACTCAAGGCCCTCAGTTCAAGCCCCAGTAGCATCAGAAAAGGGTGTAATTTTTGCATAACCTCAAGTCAGTGAAAGTGGGGAGTCTGAAGGTACTAGTTCCCGCTCTACTTTTGCTGTCAATGGACTTGTTCTAGTCTTCTTTCCTTTTCTGAGATGAACCATTTCAAACTTATTAATCTCTGACACCCTTAGTTTACCCGTCACTGAAGAAGAATGAGCAGTAAAGATTAACTTGTGGAAGATTGAACACAAGCTGGCAGGTCTCCCTGCAAAGAAGTTGCCCTCCTGTGTAGTTCCACAGAAACAGACTGGGCTCCAACTGTTTGTGCAATCAATCATTCCTGGTTAACTACCTGGCCTGGAGACCAACCTCTGCTTGTCCTCTGGTGTTGGAGATGGTGCTTCCCAATTGAGAATACTGGTGTGGTGAATGCTGCACAGCTGGCCACATGGTGCAGATGTAACTTCAATGTGTGGGTCTTAACCTCTGATCACACTGGGAAAGAAGCTAGCAACCCCTTAGTCATGAACCCTGGGCTGGCAGGAAAAATTCACGTGGAGGTTATATCATACTCTGTGACATTTTTATCCTGGTGATAGCAAGGGAAGATGATGCTTTCTCTTGAAGGAGCTTAAAAACTCCAGACTCCAAGCTTCAAGTCTTCCTTCTTGAATCAGAAACTTGGCCTGGCTGGTCTCTTTATGATGCCATAGATAAGGACCTATGCCTCCTGTCTCCGTGCAGTTTCCCTAGTGAATTCTGCTAAGAGTGCTTCTTGCTCATAGCTCCATTGGCAATGTTTGTAAAACATTGAATACCTGAGTATATGGTTCCATTACAGATATAGGGCTTCCTTTCTCATTTGTACTCCCATGATTGCTCTGCAAACTGTTTAAACATACTCTTCTCTAGTCAGCTTCTAGCTGGATATGAATGTTTACAACTCTTTCATCTCTCAACCAATAGTATTCCCTTGTGTTGAGCAAATAGCCTTGCATCCAACTGCATATAGAAGAACAGACACAATTAAGTATAATTTTCCTCCCACAGACAAATATATCTCTGTCATTTCCCACTACTCCTTCATTCCTTCCTATTTCCCAAGAAAAAGAGGAAACTGTGTTGTATAATGGATAAAAGCAGGATGGCCTGGGTTCCAGTGTTGCTCTGATACTTTCTAGCATGCTAACCCCACGATGATTGTCTAAACTATCTCAGTGTGCTCATCTGTAATGCAGAGGTATAATAATATTGACTTCAAAGGCTACTGGGAAGAATAAATGAAAAAGTAAATCCTTGATGCAGTACCTGGTGGATAACACGCACTTAATCTGTATAGATCTCTATGGATCCTGATATTAAGATACATAATTTGTGAAATAAATCAGATTTAGAAAAGCCAGATTTTTCTCCCCTCTTTGTGTGAGGAATACTTATTGTGTTAAAAAGCTAAATATAACACCTTTCTTTCTTTGTTTGGTTCTGTGTTTTGAGGGACAGTGTGACAGTCAGCACATGGGGTCTAGAGTCAGTGAGTCCTGTGTAGGACTTGATCTTTCCATTTGCCACTGTGTGAGTTTGGTCAAATGAATATGTATGTCATGGGGTCTACATTTGTTATATGTGCAATGGAGATAGTTACCCCTCCTGACACCATAGAATTGTATTAATGCAGATCATGCTTGACAAGCATGTAGCTCTATGCTTGGCACATTAGCCATTTTTATCACTGTTATTAGAATTGAGGAGTCTCCAAAACCATGGTGTTGTAATTGCTGAAGAAACCAACCCAATTATGCTCATACGTCAACACTAATGGTGCTGTCAAAACTACAGAAGGAGTAGAAACAAAAAGAAAAAAGGGGAAACATTTTTATTCTGTTCACAGACTCATTTCAATGCATGCTTGAGTGATTATCTGTATGAGTATGTGTGTTTTAAGTTAAGTTTAATTCACACAATTAGCCTTTCATTCCACATCTCGGTTTGAGAACAAAGGAGGAAAATCTAAACTTTCTTCTTTGGGAAACACAACTTAACATGAAAAAGAAAGTTTTTCTAAGGTAGGTGAGATTTTATTTGGGATTTTAAATAGTATTATGCAAAACATCTCTTATACTTTCTAAGTTTTAAAAATTGATTTCTGGTCACCATAAAAATTAAAGCAATCCAAATAATGCATTATTTATATAGCATATACTTTGATACAAGTTAAATAATGTTTTTCCTGTTCTTTTTCATTGGTGATTTTTTTTTTATGATTTCCATCTATTTTTTTAATAGAAAGAGATGTTTAATATCCTGAACACGCCCAAAGTACTGTACCAAGATATATAAAAGACAAAGGGTTTTTATCCTTAATATAGAATTAACTCGTAAAAATCAATAGGAAAAATACAAACACTCTCATACAACAAATGGGCAGCAGACACAAACACGCAGGCAATTCATGACATAAATAAAAATGACCAGTAAACATAAATAAAGCAATAAAACAATAGGTGTTATTTAAATACAAAAATTTACTTGACTTGAACTTGCATTACTTTGCAATTCTTCATGATTCACTTACATTTAAACTGAACCTACAAATGAAGAGATAATTCCCTGTTGTCAAACAACTTTATCATCTCAATTTTAAATGCTATCCAAAACCAGTGGGAAAAAAATGAAGTAAAAAGAGATGGAAGGGTTATGATGAAATAAAATGACAAGTGGCAACACATTAGACATTCAAACGTGGAGGCTATCTGCTCAGCTCCAAAGTCCCTACAAAAAGTAATTTCCGGACTTGGATTTGGTAAAAACTGACTTTTTAATCTTAAAACCCTTTTGTCATCCTGCTCTTCTTCAACCCTACAGGATGAAGATTCTGATGGTCACAAATGCCATTACCCTTGAGCAGAGCCCTTGACTCTGACTCTGACCTGGGTCTTGATGCTTGCCTGTAGGTTTTTCTCTCAAGTCCACCTATTATGCATTACATTTGATAGTGTGATATTCCAGAACAATCTCCTTACTTGTGGTCTCATTTATTTTAATAATAGTTTACCTGTGAAAATATCTTCTGCTATTTAATTAGATACAAGAAATCATACTTGGAAAGGGTTTTTTTAATAGGAATCTTAAAGGAAGAACTTACCATCTTTTCCCACATAAAATTTTAAGTTCTCTTGATCCCTAATATATTACCAATCTGGCCACAA
Source organism: Castor canadensis (assembly GCF_047511655.1). Taxonomy (NCBI): domain Eukaryota; kingdom Metazoa; phylum Chordata; class Mammalia; order Rodentia; family Castoridae; genus Castor; species Castor canadensis. The sequence goes on from NC_133387.1 coordinate 46,538,135, forward strand.
GAGGTGACACTTCCTACAAGGTTTAGGGAGTTTATGGTGATGTTAATAAGAACCAATCCTGATTTGCCATCCACATACTTTATAACGCTGTTCTTCTGGAGAACATGGGGCCTGTGGTGTCTTCGATTACTGACTCTGTGTTAGTCACCCCACTCACCCTTCGTTTTTCTCTGTAACTACTTTCTTCTCAGTCCCAGTAATCCGGAGGTAGGAAATCCAAAGATAACCCTGTCGGGAGGGAACTAATTATAGATCCCTACACCTTAAAACACCTAAGATAAACTTATAGTCAGACTAACTCTGGGAAGCAGTTGCTATCAAAATGTATAGATGAGATTAACCTTCTATTAAAAAAAAGTTACTACAAGTAGAAAAAGAGAGAAATTGAGGAATTTATATATTTTTAAATGGTTGCCATTATCAGACCACTTATTTACATGTGGAAATTTTGGATTTTATCTGTAGTTCTGAGTGTGTGTGCCTGTGTACAAATCCTTCCATTTACTTTTTTTCATTTAGAAGCTGGTTCTCATCGGAATTCTAAGTAGTTCTTTTCAGAGACAGGACAAACTTAACAGTGTTACTAGTGTTGTTTATTAATATGCTTTTTCAGAATTTCCCATCTTTTTATCTTTTCATGTTAAAGCTACTAGAGAAAGTCCTGGACTCAGTCTCCCCCTCTCAGTGATGAAACTCCCATCTTCAACTAAGCAATAGTGTAACACATCAGACCAGACAGCACTTTCCTAGCATCTAGCTAAGGAGGATTTTTGAGTCATTTGGAACAGAATTTCCCATAGTTTGTTTGTGGATCCTTAGTTTTGCAAGATGCCCATAGGAGAAAAGATTTTTGTGGTCAAGTCAGTCATGGAAACCTCTGTCTTTGAGCTATTTATAGATTCCCAAGAAAAATTAGCACGAACATTGCCTGAGACTTCCTGTGTATATTTAAAACAAGAAAACCTCTGTTTAATTTGTTTAGCTTAGTGATTTCTGAGTTTGTTTGATCACAGAACCCTTTTATGGGAAGAATTATTAATATTTTGTTGGACTAGTGGGCTACAGAAAACACTTGGGATATACTGAAATATGGTATTAGGATGATGGACCAGATGTATAGGGAGAAGAAAAATGGATTTGTAGTCATGGGTTTTTTATTCATATTTCTAATTTCTCAGTTTTCTAATTCTCAGTTTTCTCATTTCTAATTCTCAGTTTTCTCATCAGAAAATTGGAAATAATAATATTTTCATCATGGGGTTCTTGGAGGATGAAAGGAAGTAATATGTGAGAGAACGTGGAACAAGTTTATTTGATACAATTTGGTTGAATAGGGCTCTTCTTCACAAATGAATGCTGGGACCAAACAGCAATGGAAAATTGGCCCAGAAGTCCCAATGCACAGGTATACACTGGCTTCACACAATGTTGGAAATAGCAGCTTACATAAGAGCTAGGATGAGTTGAAAAAGATACGGACCTCTCTTTGCACTAAATTGGCTGTCCTCAGAGTTAGTTGAGGTTGGCCATGTTAAAATCACATGGATTGGACTAATTGGATATTTTGCTACACCTCAAAAAACCACAGTTTTCTAACCTCTGCATATTTGTTTGACCACAGAACTTTTGTTGGGGTGGAACATTACTGGTATTTCATGGAACTAGTGGGCTATGGAAAAGACACAGAATATATTGATAAAATAGTAGTAAACCACAGTTTATGAGCTCTCTATATTAAGCTATCTGTCTGCATGTAGTTGTATGTTGTTAACGCCTTGTGAGTTCATTGCTAGACCTCTCTGTTGAATTTCCTTTCATCTTCATTAATGGTTGCTTTAATGTGAATTTCTTTCTGTTTTTTTTTTGCAGTATTTAGCCTTGAACTCAGGGCCCTCACTTTGAGCCACTCCATCAGCCCTATTTGTGTGAAAGATTTTTTGAGATAGGGTCTCACGGAACTAGTTGACTGGGTTGGCTTTGAACTGCGATGCTCCTGATCTCTGCCTCCTGAGTAGCTAGGATTACAGGCATGAGCCACCGGCACCTGTCTCTCAAAGAGCTTTACAAATGAATTGTGGTGGAATATTCTGCACCACCTAGAACTCTCCTCAAGGATGTACTGTTCCTCAAAAAGGAGGCGGACCATCAGCAGGAAGTCTCCAGCTCGCAGGTCCTGGGGGTGTCCATCTCAGCTACTGAGAGTGAACTTGCTAGAGGTGACACCCTTCCCAGGAGGTCCACATCCAATGACTGATCCAGGCAGGAGTTAAAAGACTCAACCATTTGGGTCCAATGCGACCCAAATGAGCACTCAAGATTTTGTCAGGCTTGCATTGCAGTTTGACCTGCAATGGTCCAAAATGAGCTGCAAAACACTGCAGTGTAGTTTCTGTTCAATACTACTTCCTTCCCTTCTTTTTGCAAGTGTAGATTCCAAAGTTTTTATGGAGTAGTCAACCTGCTCCAGATGTTGGTGCTTCCTCTGTGTACAAATCTATTTATTGTTTTGTGAATACAGTGTACTCTAATTCAATTGTAACATTGTGAGCATGAAATACATAGAGGTTCCTACACATATGCCACTGTTTCTATTACTGTACCATAGACATAGAAGATCTGTGAATGAAAGCTATTCATTTATGCAGATGGACAGCGTACTTCTATTGTACAGAGACTTCTGTACTCAGCAAGTGACCAGTCATATGCAGCTTTGTTTGGTGACTCTCTCAGTTTCTACCTAATCTGTGGAGATTTCCAGTATGAGTTCTTACTGTCTTCCTTTCTGCACCCAGAGGTAACCCTGATGTCAAGAATCCCTCCATCTGTAGCCTTCCTCTTCTTCTGACATAACTGAAATGATATTTTTCTTTATGAATTGTTATTCGCAACAACCTCCTTGACTAATGCATTCAAAAATTGTGAATGCCATTTTCCCCTTAAATAGGCCCCTTTAGGCAAATAACTGCTAAGCATTTTTTCCCTGTGAATATGTAAATAGGTTAAAAATGAAGATGCAGCCAGTGTTGTGTGAATATTATTCCAACATTACACTTAAGATCCTTTCAGCACCATTTGCTAACATTTTGTTCTCCTAGCCAAAGTGCCAAAAATTGCTCTCTCCTCATGCAATTTTCAAAAATTTCACTGGCACAAAATGAAGTAAAATTTCTATCTGCAGGAGAGAGCAAACTTCATTTAGCGTGTTTTACAAAGTGCTAAATAGGTTTTCTATTTTGGGAACAGAGTGGCAGAAAGTGTGCTTCCTGCTATCCTGATCAAACATTTGCAATTCTGTTCCTGCAGATTGCGTATTCCAAGTTGTCTTTGGCTGTATTAACATAAAGCTTGTTATTTTATTCAAAAGGAAAGAAATACAATTACAATGTATTTATGGGATATGGTGTCAGTACTGGAAGGTTATTTTTCATTGTCTTTAATTTTTTACTATTGAAGGTAAAATAGGGATTAGAAGGCTTTTGTATTCAATTGATTTCAAAGTAAGAACCCTTCTTCCTGATTTTCTAGTGCATCAACCAAAAGAAAAGCATTATAGTATCAATGATAAGAAATTTAGGACCCTACATCACAAGCATCATTTCAAGTAGACAACCAAACCTATACATCTTACTAGATAGGGTGGTCACTCATATGATCTGGCACTTGGAGGGCTGAGGTAGAAGGATCATAAGTCCAGCCTTGGTTATGTAGGGAGAGTTTTGTTTTTTTTTTCACTTCCTTACCTTATTTTATTTTATTTTGTAGGGAGACTTTGACTCAAAAAACAAAAACAAATAACAGCAAAAAACTCAAATAAAAAAAGTCTGCCTGAAAGAAACCACATGTGACTAAATATTCATTGGATGTATTTTCTATGAAAATAAAAGCACTTATCTCATAAAAATAACAACAATTATGACTTATTTTTACTGATCGCCTATTTTGTTCTAGGCACTATTCTAAGAACTTGACATTTTTTGTCTCTTGGAATCCTCACAACCCCCTCTGAAATAACATGATATAGACCCCTGGTATCAACGAGTCTATCGTTCCAAGGAGCCTGCCCCCGAGGAAGACCCACACATGGTCAAGATGTAGAATTCAGTGCCATCTAATGAGTGAGTGGGGATGTTGGTGAGCATGGGATTCTTGTCAGAATGAGAGGTGAGGAATGGACACTGTAACTTTTGATACCCTTTTCAACATAAGTAAAAGTTCATTTTTGCCATTTTGGAAGAAAACAAAAAGGAAAGCAATAGTTCAAAAGGATAATAAGCCTGTCTCTGAGTGAGTAGCTAGGTGACTCTAATGAGGTGTCTATTTTGTAGTAATACATTTTTTTCTATTTTTTCCATCATACATTCTTTTTAGTCAAAAGTATTGTCTTTTTTAAAAACAAACCATTTTTAGCAGATCATTAGGTTCAAAACCAAATTAAGTCAATTCAATGCAACAAATTCAAACTAGTGGCCTTGCATTGGGAGCCTACTATCTATAAAGGTGTGAAATATGAGAACGCCAGGAGTTATAATATGCAATGTGCAAGGTGAACGTCGTTACTGAAACACAAAGCACTTGGGAGAAATCAAAAGAAGGCTTAGCTCCTGGTTACTGGTCAGAGTTTCAGAGCAGAGCTCTGAAAATGAAAGGCTTGACAAAGGGAAGGTCACGGTGATTATATCAGTATGAGCAGCTTCATTGGAGTGCTAAGGCAGACTCTGCCTCTCGTTGGGTAACTCTGTGGGAGAAATGCACAGGACATAGTGACCAACCCATGGGTACACAGTGCAGTTAATAGTGGGGGAAATCCCAAGAGGTTCCCCTTCCTTTTCATTTAAGAGTGGCTACTCATTAACTAAAATAAGAGAACAGACATAATGTAGATAGTCCAGGATCTCTACATTCTGTGTGTTTGTCTCCAGCCACTAGAGGAAATCATACTCAGCTGTTCACAAAGAGCCTTGGATTCCTTCTGAGTCTTGTGTCCAGTGCTCACGTAGCTCATCCGGGTCCAATTACAGAAGGGTTAGCCCTGATTAAGTTTAAAGAAATGTGGTTAGTAAAAGAGGCCACAAAATGAAAACTTCAGAACTAGGGTTGGGTGGAGATACTGCTCGTCTCTGTTTTACATGGTGTCTGTTATGGCTGTGGGTTTTGGAGATTACTGGACTGTCTGCTGCTCAAGTTGAAGTCCACCTGGTACTGCATGTTACAAAGATGAGACAGATATGAATATCTGCCTCTGACTCAATATAGGATGGAGGAGAGGTTCCTCCTTATAATTGAGGCAAATATTCTCTGAGTGCAAGCAAGTAAGAGGTAATTAAAAATTCTGACTCAGAAACAATGAATTTAGGGCTATTGTTAGCTACTGTCGCTGGTTGTCTACATAGTACTTGCCACAGAGGAAATGACCTGATGAGGAGGACAGTGTATGACTACGTTACATCTATCAGAAAGCCAGGGTAAACTCAGACATGGAAAAAGATGTCTAAATGTCACTTGTATTACTCACATGTCTTTTGTGTCTATCTCAGTGTGTTCTTCACTCTCACATAGAGATCAACACATGGTTCCCATGTCCCTGGTCCAAAATAGAATTCACTTTTCATTTCAGCTCTCAGGCTATAGAGTTGTATTTCTCTACTTTTCACGATCTTCTTTAGTCCATAACCCAAAGCCAAGAGAAACAAGGTGTCTGGGGGCTTTTGTTATGTTCACATATTTAGAACTTTCATGATAAAAATTCTTGTCCCTTCTCATTTCTCAAAAGTCCTATTTTCCTGATTATAATTCCTTTGTTTAAATTTATGTTTATGCCTGTAGATGATGTTTGACTGCTTTCTGTTTAATTTCAAGATGTTGAGTTCTTAGCAAAGTGTAAGAGGAGCTTAGGTCACTATCAATTCAAAGTCTCAGGTAATGTGCTTTGCATAAGATTGAAAGAGATGCCTCTTCTATAGCTGCTCTATAGTCTGGTTGTTCTGTAGCCTATGAGTCAGCTGAGCATGGGCAAATGGCCCCTGTTTGAAATGAGCATCCCTTCCTTACTGTGGCTATCATTTCCTTCCTTCTGATTGCCTGGTTAATTTTTTCTTTGACTCCTAATGTGTACTTTGGGCCGTTTCTGATCGCCACACATACTCGGACTTTCTTCTCCTACTCAGTAACTTTCCTCTTTTCACCAGCACCTTCCCTGATGTTCCAAGGAGTGTAGTAAGCTCATTTATATATTTCTGTGGCAAACTGGTCACAGAAACCACAGCTAATAGCAACCAGTGAACAGCAAATTATCAGATACTGCCTGTACTTAATGGATTTGTCCATCCCATCATTTGCAAATTGCACATAGCCTCACAATGCACTGTCTTCACACTCAGTATTTATCGAGCTCTACTTGGCCATGTTCCTCTGATTCACCCATTTCAAGATGATTTGCAACCAAGACTTTTTTCAGATCTTTCAAGGACTTAATTGAGGCTGGTTGCCTCAATCTGTAATCTTAGCTACTCAGGCAGCAGAGATTGGAAGGATTGTGGTTCAAGGCCAGCCCAAGTGAAAAAGTTTGAGAGATCTCTATCTTGACCAATAAAAAGTTGGGTGCTGACATGTGCTTGTTAGTGCAGCTACCAGGAGGTATAAATAGAGGAACTGCTGTCCAGGCTGGCCCAGGTATAGATGCAAGACCCTATCCAAAAAATAACTAAAGAAAAAAGGCTGGCATGGCTCAAGGGGTAGAGCACCTGACTAGCAAGCACAAGGTCCTGAAGTAAAACCCCAGTATCACCCACTCCCCAAATAAGAATTCGTGCTTAATTGGAACTTACCTCCACACCTTGAGTATCCCATTTATTTGTCATTCTAATAATGGTGCCACAAGTTCCCCTTTCTTCTGGGTACAAGAAAACGTCTTATTATCCAAGAAAATACATAATTCTTATTTGGACTTTCTAATTCTTCCTTTACATTTGACCATCCATATTTTTCTCTTTGTTTGGGCAACACTTGCCTTTTAAAAAATATATACTGTTAACCGTTTGTTTTATACTTTTCCAACCTTTCTATATATTAGACAATTATGATCATACTTTACATACTGTTTATATATTCTTTTCACTCAACAATTGATCATTAATATTTTCAGTAGAAATAAATGATCTACTGCATTATGGTAACAATGCAGTCATTAGCACTAATTCGCATAATGTACAACATAACCTGATCTAACAAACTGCATTTCTTACTGTAGACATATCAGCCATTTGTAATTTATTGACATAGACAATACTTCAGTGAGCATCTCTGCCATACATTTCTATTCCATCTTTAATTCTAGAGTCACTGTTTTTCATGGAGTCAAGCTCCTTGTTGTTCCTCTATTGTCCTCATTTGCTTTGCCAGATTAATGCCAGTGCGAGCATTTGTCTTCTTCAACTAAGGCAGGCGTATTTTGTAGTCATACTAGCATTATACTAGTGTGCTATTTTAAAATAGTCTCCAAGATTCACACAAACTTTAACAAAAGTCACTTCTGACTAAAGCAGATACCTTAAAGCAACTGAGGCCAATAGGAAAAGGGGACCAGGAACTAGAGAAAAGGTTAGATCAAAAAGAATTAACCTAGAAGGTAACACCCACGCACAGGAAATCAATGTGAGTCAATGCCCTGTATAGCTATCCTTATCTCAACCAGCAAAAACCCTTGTTCCTTCCTATTATTGCTTATACTCTCTCTACAACAAAATTAGAGATAAGGGCAAAATAGTTTCTGCTGGGTATTGAGGGGGGGGTAGAGGGAGGGGGTGGAGTGGGTGGTAAGGGAGGGGGTGGGGGCAGGGGGGAGAAATAAACCAAGCCTTGTATGCACATATGAATAATAAAAGAAAAATGAAAAAAAAAATTCAAACACTAAAAAAAAAAAAAAAAGTCACTTCTGTTGTAGTTCATTGGTTCAAAATTAGATAACTGGATGATGAATTTTTAAGCTATTCCTCATTAGAGCTTGATAATAAAAGAAAAACATCTCTTTTCAACTCATAATGTGTCTAACAACAAACAGACATGGTTTTATCCCCACACTAATTCTCTGCAGATCTCAACTGGATGTCCAACAATTCAGTTCTGTCACTGGTTACCCAGCGTTAGCATCAGACTCCACCAGTTAAGGGTTCAGTCTCAGAAAACTTCCCCTCCCTTCACCCCAGTTGCAAGTCATGGGTTTCCCGGTCACCCACGCTTCTGTTCAATGTGGCTACAAATAGACAGCTTGCACAACTCCCTCCACAGGTACTAAAAGGCCTCCTAGAAGTCAGGGAAATAGTTTACTTACCATTACCCATTTATTATAAATCATAAAAGTGAAAAACCAAGTGAAGAAGTACAAAGGGTGAAGTTCCAAGTTCAAGAGCTTCTGTTGCTATGGAGTTCTGGTACATTCTCCAGGCATTCACCAAGGCAGAAGCTCTCCAAACACCATTGTTTAGGGTTTTTATGGAGGTACTGTTTATTAAATCATTGGTGTCTGGTGATTCAATTTAATCTACATCTCTTTTCCTCTCCCCAGAGGTGGGGTGGGCGTGAGGCAGGAATAAAGGGCAAAAACCAAATCCATATTTCTTATTATATCACAGTGCCACAGGTATTCACGCTTGTAATTATTAATGAGCACAATTACAAATTAACTTACACAGGGATTCTGCCTACATTAATTCCTATCCATTCTTAGAACTAAGTCTAGGACGTCTTTTATTCAATATGTGGGAGCTTTGGTCACACTCAAGAGCAACTAAGAATCTTAGGGGCATTGATCTTATTTTGTATGTCCAGGTAAGTCCAAAATATGGCCAAATTTTAAGAACTGGCGCTCCATACCCCTCCAACTTAACTGTGGTTTATGGATGGACAGCAGTGGCTCACCTGGGAGTTGGCAAGAGCAGTTGTCCTGGGTCTACCCCCTCTGCAAATTATTTTCTCACATTAATGTTTTTTTGGTACTGTTGCAGCCTTGTGATACAGACCCTAAACTTTGAGGGTCTAAATTTTGAGGGTCATTTGTGTTTTTAATTCATTTAGTGGGGAGCAGATAGTGACATTACAAGGGAGTAATTCCAAAGATTTGTTTCAGAAAAGCATTTAGATCTTTTCAGGGAGCTGCATGCCCCAGAAAGGATGTCATTTTATGATTTTTGCTCCTGTGTTTCATCTTTAAATGTTTGTTGTACTTATTCTTTTGTTCCTTTCTTGCATGTGTTTGGTGACTTCAGGAGATTGAGAGGAAATTACGATATCAAGTGAGATGCCCGGGAGGCAAAAGCCTTTGTGCCAGTCATCTAACAAGGAGATCACATCACAAATATGAAGTCCAAATTGCTTGGAGATGCACTGACACCCTGAGGTTTGGGTGGAGAAGGAGGCACCTAGGGTGTTCCACACTGGTGCTGGTGCATTGAAACAATGGGGTTCCTGGCAATGGCATGATCATACCAGAGCCTCTTCCAACACCCCGAAATCGGCAACTCCCTCATGAGGCAGAAGAAGTTGCTCTTCATTAAATATTTTAGCAAAGTTAGAGTCCTGATAAATATATTACCACTTAGGTCACAGTCACTTAGCATGGAAACAGCCTTCTAGATATGATAGGTCATTTTTGAATTTGCATTAATCCCTTCACCATTAAGACTAATAAATTTGCACTGAACAATAAATGTTTGGGAATTGCCTAAAAATCTGCAAGGTTGCCCTTGTTTCAGAATCTCCATGTTCCCAGTCACTGCCTCACTCTTTGTCCCAAGTCTGTCCTATGCCTCTATGCAAGGACCTTACACTCTGCACATCCTCCTGCTACACACACACACACACACACACACACACACACACACACAGAGCAGACCTCCTGCATCTCCTTCCTACAAGTGTTTCTCACAGCTAATGCAATGTTAAAGCAGGGGATCCCAGAAGACTCAAGGTAACAAGAAATATAGCTAATATTAGTGGGTTCTTTCAATGTGCTAAGCATATTAGTTAGCACTATTTCATTTAATTCTCATAACGACAATCTGAAGTTAGTACTATTATCCCCCATCTTACAGGTATAAAACTTCAGTAACTGAGCTAGATCCCAGAGCAAGCCAACATATCAACCTAGGTATTCTGTACCCAGAGCCCAGGCTCCCACCCTCTACACTTAACTATCTCCGTAAATGAGGTTCTCTTGACAAAACGAAGGAATTAAATTTGGTGTATTATGAAAATTTTAAGCAAAAAAATTGAGGGATAGTACAATGAACTCCTACATAGTGTACTTACCACTTAGATTAATCAATCAATGACCTTTTGCCTTATTTACCCATAATTATTTTTATTAAATCACTTTAAAGTAAATTACAGATATCTTTGCATTTCAGATACCACTATATTCCTACAGTGAGTAGAATGATGGTCCCAAGAAGGCATATTCATGCCCTATCCCAAGAATATTACTATTTATTAAAAGATGGAATGTTACCTTATTTGAAAAAAAAGTCTTTGCAGATGTAATTAACTTAAGGATCTTGAGATAAAAAGACCATTCATGGAGAATCCAAATGGGCCCTACACCCAAGGACAAGTGTCCTTAGAAGAGAAGGGCAGAGGGAGATTTGACACACACTGACAAAGAGAAGGCCATATGAAGATGGAACTTGTGCAGCCACAAGCCAAGGAATGCCTGGAGCTAGCAGAAGCTGGGAAAAGCTAAGAAGCTTTGTCCCCTAGAGTCATTGGAGAGAACAAAGCTCTGCTTATACCTTGATTCAGACACCTAGTTTCTAGAACTGTGAGGAAATAAATTTGTTTTGTTTTAAATAATTAATATTATGGTGGTTTGTTATAGCAGCCCTAGGAACTAGTACCACCTTTTATAGTTTAGTATGCATCACAAAGTAAGAATATTCTTCTACATAGAGAGATACAATGATCACACCCAACAAAATTGACATTAACTCCCTCGTATTATCTAATATTCAGTTTACATTCAAATTTTTTTCACTGTTCTCCAGAGGTCTTTTAGGACAAGTTTGTTCAAATAGGGTCCATTAAAGGAGTATACATTGTATTGGGTTACCATCCATTGTAAGTCTATTTTTACTCTGGAGAAATGTTCTCCTCACTTTTCCCCCATTTCCACAGCACTGATTTATTGAAGAGCAGAGAATTAGTCATAATATGGAATTGTCTGATTGCAAGAATGAAGGCCTTTTGCAGGGTAACAATTCTTCTGGGCAAAGGTTTTCTCAAAGCCCTGTTGGATCCCACTCTGCTTGTAGCAGCCTATCTGAGGGAAAGAAGGGCTGATAGTCAGCAGTGAAAGAGTGGGAAGACATCTCCCCATAGACAGATAGATAGATGATAGATAAATAAATAGGTGACAGATAGATAGATAGATAGAGATAAATTCACTATTGTAAAAAATTGGTTTACACAATTATGGCGGTTGAGAAATTCCATGATCTGCTGTCTGCAAGTCGGAGGACCAAGAAAGCTGGTATTATGGTTCAGTCTGAGTTGAAGACCTGAGAACCAGGGAGCCAATGGTATAAAACCCCACCCAAGGGCAGCAGAAGACTAATGACCTATCTAAAATAGGTGGAGAAGAGATGAATTCTCTCTTCCTCTTCTGGTTGTTACATTCAGACCCTTAGCTGAAAGGATGATGCCCACCTACATTAAGGAAGGCAATCCACTTTACAGAATCTACCAATCCAAATGCAAATCTCATCCAAAAACACTCTCATAGAAATACACAGAAATGATGCTTAGCCAAATATGTGAGCACCCTGTGACTGAGCCAAGGTGACACATTAAATTGACTACTACACATATCATGACTGGCAGTGACCCCAAAGCACTTGTATTCCATGCAGGTCTGAGGCAAGAATCCACCTTTTGAAACGCCTATATTTACATAAATGTTAGCTGTTTCCTTTGAAAATGCCACATCTCTAGGCATTTGGACAGAAAAATGTATTATGTTGCTGACACTGGTATGAACTGATTTTTGTTATGTGCGTGGCTTTCCTACTGATCAAGTGCTCAGAGGGGATATGAGGCTGATAGGTATTTGAGAAGAATCTTTACCTACTTTCTAGTTTTGCCCAGGGCTAGATACACAACTAGAGAAATGGATGGGAGAATTCAGTACTCAGGAATCAGGCTTGACATTGATCATGAAGCAAGTAGGAAAGAGGGCTAAAGTTCCCAGACCCTTAACTTAGGAAGAAAACAGAAAGGAAAATGATTTTTCACTATTTAAAAACTGCCACAGGTTTCTTTTGACCATCCAGGTTACTACTCCTGAATTGACTATTTTCCCCCCAGTGATACAGCCAAGGAAGCATTTTATCATCACTGTGTCAAAGCTCTGAAATAGGTATTCTTTCCTGTCTTTTATTTAAGATTTGCTTCAGGCATTTGTTGAACTGATTAGTGCATTAGTTTTACTATTTTTTCCATGTCCTTTTATGTTCTAGTGAGTTTATTAGGTGAGGCTGGTTTCCTTCTGAGAGTTTAATCCAAAGGCCTTTCCCAAAAGACTGCATATTTCCTTTGCTCATAAAGATAAGAAAACAACAGGCACAACAAAGATAGCAAATTGTCTGGGCCTGAGACTCCATGGCAAACTCCCCAGTGGGGAGGTTGACTTCACCACTTGTTGGCTTACTTCTCCTAATACTTGGCTCACAACTGAGACAAGTAATTCCCTAAGGGGAAACCTGGTCACCTTCCTTTGCTTACTCTGGGCGGGGATGGGGTGTGTGGGGTGATTTTGCTACTAAAAGCTAGACTGACTTCGTGCAGTATTTCAGAATTGAGGATCTCTATTTGAGTTACAAAGAAGAAGAGTTCTCTTTGATAAGACATCAAAAGTAGGTTAGCTGCCAGGAAAGTCAATCATATTTAGGAATACATGGAGAATATGCTTTAAAGGAGAGAGAATCTGAATTTATTGTATGCCTAATTAGAGGTTCTTATAGCCAAACTAATTTGCTAACATAGTTTTCTATATATATATATATATATATATATGGTATATATATATATTCATATATATATATATGGTATATATATATATATATTCAGTGGCATCTAATTAATACCTATACTTATCTTTGTTTTGGCTTTGAACAGCCATTCATTATTTTCAGCAGCAGTGTCTTGAAAGCACTAGGAGAGAAGAAGATGATATCACAAAATCCCTGGAGCTGAGAGTGTACACTCAGCCTATAAACATTCTGTCCTTACACATGGGAAAAGTTCATCCCTTCTTTCATTTTGGGTATACATCCATCTCCCCTCAGCTGTCCTATAATCATTTTTATGGTTTTTAAGCTGATCTTTTAGAATGAGAAAGGATTGAACAAGTGTATTTAATTATCTAAAACAAGAAGGAGATTTTCTGTCCACCTACTAGAACTTCACAGTTGAATTTTAATCAAGTACTTAGATGCTGCTAGACTAGTTTTTTCAAGAATATCTGATGGATATTGTTTACTCATATTTGCTATTATTTGTTTGTTGCTATGCTTGTGTTTCTTATTATTGAAAGGGAAGAAAGCAACAGCTCAAGTTTTCCTGGACAACTCTTTCTGAGCACATTAACTGCCTTAGTCTATTTTTTGCTGCTACATGAAGATACCTGAATGGGTAATTTTTAATGAGCAAAGATTTATTTGGCTTATAGCTTTGGATTCTGGAAGTCTTAGAACCTGCATCAGGTGAGGGCCTTCTTGCTGAGAGAAAGAGAGAGAGAGAAAGAATAAATTTATCCTTTTATCAGGAGTTTAATCCCATTATAAGTAACCTTCTCCCATGATAATGGTATCAATCCATTACCCCCACTAACAATTCACCTCTTAAATAGCTTACTTCTTAATGCTACAGCATTGGAAATTAAGTTTCCAGCATATAAGCTTTGGGAGACACATTCAAACCATAACACAAACCATCTAAATCTATCTCCCATCACAGATTTTTAAAATATAACAAAGAATAATAATGTATAGTACATTCTTATTGAAATTGGTGGGGACATAAATGAATACAAAGTTAATGTTAGTCATACCTAGTGTGTTTTTATAAGATGAGTCAAATTTGGAACAGACCTCCAAGGGCTTTCCAGGACTATGCTGACATGTAGAATGACCTGGATGCCTCTACCAAGCCAGCTATTCCCAAATATAGAAAAGTCTCAAACTGTAAACATTTGCTAATCAAGAAAAGAAAACACATAAAATAAAAATTAAATAAATATCTAAACAGATAAATAAAAATACCAGTAAAGGAAATGTAGAGTGAGCACAGTAGATAGCCAACTCAAAAAAAAAAATGACAAAAAAGAAAGAAAAGAAAACCCAGGAGATAATGATGAAAAAGTCTTTGGCAACTGACAAATGCTATGAAATGACTTTTAGCAATCACCTGATTAAATGCTTTCATTTTATGAGATGCAAAGACACTAAGGGATTTATCCAAAGTCTCTTTTTTTGAGTGTGGTGCTGAATTTTGAATTCAAGACTTTGTGCTTGCTACGCAGGCACTCTACCATTGGAGCCATGCCTCTGCCCCAAATTCAAAGTCTTAAAGTTAACAGTTACTCACTTCTGCTTTTGTAGCAGAAAAGCAGTCATATGTGATCATTAAGGAATGAATGTAGCTGTGTTCGAATAAAACTATATTCACAAAACAGTCAGGAGGTGGGGCATTGGTGGCTCACAGCTGTTATCTTAGCTACTCAGGAGCCAGAAATCATAGTTCAGGAGGATCACAGTTCAAAGTCAGCGAGGGCAAATAGTTTGAGAGACCCTATCTCACAAAAACCCAACACAAGGAGTAGCTTAGGTTGTAGACCCTGAGTTCAAACCTCAGTACTGCAAAAAAAAAAAAAAAGTCAGTCAGAGGCCAGATTTGTTCCACAGATCAGAGACACCAAACTTTGGTAGATGTCAGGCTCTTAAACAAGGTGTATGGTGGTGTGTGTATGTGTGTGTCTGTGTGTGTAGGTGTATACTACATGCAAGATGAATATGTGGACCTGAAATGGAACAGATACCTAGAACTGTAATTTGCACTTAAGTATGTGAACTGTGTCCCATGTGCAGAAGGAGAAAGAGAAATCCAGGACACTGTAACTATGATACTATAGAGAACCCAAAGCTTCCCATGCCGAGGTGAAAGAGACCTGAGCTGGACTCACTGCCTGAGACCAGGAGCTGGGCAGGGCTTCCCTACTGAAGAAAAGAAGGTGGAGAAGTCAGATGCTCTGTCTTTGGCTATAGCATGCATAAAATACAAACTATAACAAGAAACAGCAACAAAAGTCATTCAGAATTTTCAGTATCTGGACAGATCTTCCTGTTGGCTGAATAAACTTTTATTGTCACAGTTCATCTTGATAGGGACTCCAAGCAATTCATTTAAGACCTGGTTCTGCTTCTTAACTGTGTGTGTGTGGGTGGGGGGGAGGCTGTGCTAGATTGTGAAACTGCTTGAAGCAGAATGAGATCAAAGACTAGGAACACAAAGCAATGAAAACACTTTCCATTCAAAGTAAACCTACAAACTAAAAATGTAGAGCATATTAGGAAATTTAATATTAAGAATGAAACAAGAACTAGAGGCTTAGCTCAAGTGTTAGAGCACTTGCTTATCATGTGCAAGGCCTTGGGTTCAGTCTCTAGGAAAGAAAGAAAGAAAAAGAAAGAAAGAGAGAGAGAGGAAGGGAGGGAGGAAGGAAAGAAGGAAGGAGGAAGGAAGGGTAATAAAAAGATAAATTCAAAATGTAAACTATAGAATTATCTCAATTTAACTAAGTATATTTAATATGCTGAAATAGACAAAGAAAACAATTTTATCTAGAAAGAGAATTGTGAAAACAATTCATGTTTGGATTGATATGAATCAAAAACAATTAGAAATCCTGAAAATAAAAATTATAGTAAATGGAATAAAAATCTTAATAAGCAGAAAACTTTAACAATGGATTTAGTTAAAGAGAGAATTAGGGAATTGAAAAACAGTGTGATGAAAATCACCCAGAATTTGGCACAGAACTTTAAAGGATTCAAAGTATAAATAAGACATTAAGAGACATTGACATTAAAATAGTCAACATTGTACAATGGTATCTCACAGGAACATTGTACAATGGTATCTCACGGGAACAGAGAGAAGGAGCGGTTGTTTGAAATATCACAGCTGGAAAGATTCCAAAAGCAAACAAGAATAAGCCTGGAGATTCAAGGTGCATACCAAATGCTGAAAAAAGTAAAACCAAAACCAAAACTCCAATTTGATTTATTGTGTTGAATTACCAAAACCTGAAAGAGTAAGAATAAACCTCAAAAGTTACCAGAATTAAAAAAAATAATAATAATGTTAAGAAGTACAAAGAAAGGCAATTGGGCAAAATGTACATTTCTTGTGAGAACAACAGATACTTGACGACAATAGAACAGTATCTTGTGATGAGAGCAAATAACTGCTAACCTACAATCACATATATAGCTAAGCTATCAGGAGTAAGAACAAAATAAAGGTATTTTCAGATATACAAAGACTGCAGAGACTGTTGTCAACAGAATGCACCATGTTAGCAAGAAGAAAAGTGGACTCAGAGGGAATGAAGTATAATCTGATGCAAGAAATATTAAGAAATGCAAATTAATAAAACATTGTTATGTATTATAAACTATACAGGGTCAAACAGTAAACAGATTTTGTGAGTCAGATGGTCTCTTGTAACCTCTCAACTCTACCATTGAATCAAGATAAAAGCCAACAAAATTTTATGTTTCAATACTGAAATTTGAACTTTGTATGATTTTGATGTCATGAACTATTATTCTTCTTTTGAGTTTTTTAAAAAGTCATCTAAAATACAAAAGACATTTTTTAGCTAAACAAGGGTAGGCAAAATTTGGTTTGTCATCTGTAGTTTGCTAACACCTGGTCCCCATAATACAAACAGGAATAATGAATAGTGTGAGGGGTGGGAAAAAGGAGATTATTTAATACATAGTTTGATTAAAGAGACAGGTGATGCTAAATATCTATAGTTGTTAGAGAAATGAAGTTAAACATGCTTTAAAATTTTTAAAGTCACTGCTGAAATAATAGAAATAAATCTACAACTTCAAACTAGCAGAGGGAATAAAAGGACATAAGGAATATTTATAAAACCCACAGGAGGAAAGAAATGAGATAAAAAAGACAAAAATAAAGGCTACCACAAAGGAAAGAAAAAACAAAAACTGAATTGGTATTTGTAAGTCTAAATGTGTTAGTAGTCATGATGGACATACATGGACTAACTGCACCTAAAAATAAGAATTAAAGAATTGGATTTCTCAAAAAAAAAAAGAAAAAGCTTCTATTTACAAAAATCAGAAAATAAAATGGCATAAACTTGAAAACAAAAAATACATAAAAAGTTATGTCAAATACTGTTCCAAAGGAAGTTGGTAGACAAAAATAGAATAGAATTTAAGGAAAAAAGCATTAATACCTCTAATAGTACCCATTTAAAAAGAAAAGCTTTTATTAGGAAAAAGTCATATAATAGTTCATAAAATAATCATGCTGGTACACTTAGTAACACAGTCCAGAAAAACTGACAAAATTACGACCAGAAATGTATAACCATGGTAGACTTAAGACCACTCTGAGGATGATGAAAGATGGTGGTTAGGGCAGGGAATCAGAATTCCTGAGCTCCATGACTCCAGAAACCACCTTGAGACATGGGAGCTACACTTGGGTAATTCTGATTGCTTCTAGCCAAAATACTAACCACCAACATATTAGGTACACATAAAATTCAAGGACTGACCCTTACAACAGCCTTTAATTGCACCTAACAGCCTGGAAAATCCCAGTGCAGCACAGTCAACAGGGTGTGTGTGCCCAGGGAAAAAAGCCCCTTGACCATTTCTTCCTCCCCTCCCCCACCCATTTTTTTTTTCTTTCAATAAGCAGAAGATAGAGCATCAACCAGAATCGAACTCTGTGATATCCTGGACCCCTAGCCTATGGAAAGCCTCCCTATGCCCCACTGCACTGAACCCAGTCCCAGGAAGTGTCTGCCTTGAGAAAAGCAGCACACCATTTCTCTCTGCTGGTCAGATTCAAAGCTGCCTGCACCACACACAATTCCTCTACCCAATCCCTGAGGAACATAACCCAAAGCAGATCCTGGGCAGATTGAACCACCCCCACCCCCAACACCCCCTGCCCAACAAAACTGAAAAGCATAAACAGTGAATTGTAATCTAACACCAATAGCAGGGGTAGGATGGAATGCTCAACCTGCCCCAGAAAATGGGAGTGGAGCAAGGAACCTAACTCTTAGTGAACAAAGTTGGGAAAGTAACAAATCTGGGAGTGGGGGTGGGATGACAAACCCAACCTCTCAACACGGAGCTAGTCACTGGACTAGTCTTGCGGGACTGAGGACTATACTCAAAACTGAATTGCCCCACCTTGCTGGGGGAATAGCTAACCAGCCAGAGTTGCAGCTATAGGACAACATAGCTGGTGCCTGGCAAAAATAACAACAGATCTGACCACCTTGCACAAACCAGCAGTGAGTTACCTCGGGTTCCAATTGCAACCTGCCCTGTGGACTGAAGGAACCAAAAACTGCTCAGGAGCTAGTCACCTGATGAGACCACTTCAGAGCTCCTGCTTGCAACAGATGGCCCAGAAGACCAAGGAAAGTGAAAGGAAAAAAAGACCTCCAGCTCTGTCCACCCCAAGCTGTCCAACAAGAGGATCAGCACCTTTCCCCACAAAGCCCAGAATACCAAGCACCAATACCAGGATTGGACACCAAAAGAATAAGTCTAGAACCTTTACTGAGCAGACTGAACCTGTTTTGGGGTTTTTTCTGTATTATTAACTTTACCATGACTATTGTCTTATCCCTATTCTTACCCCCTTCACTTTCCCATTGTTCTCCCTCCCAACTACTTTTTCTGCCCCTTCTCATCCACTCTCTCCCTGTCTTTGCCTCCCCCTCCTATACTTCCCCAACCTGTCACCACACCACCCCTCCCTCCTACACACTCACCACCTGCTGACTAGCCTACTGTACCAACCATACACCCCTCCAACCCCCCTCCCCTGCAATCCCTGACACAGGCACCCTCCACCACAACAGCAAAAATACACCGAAACACACACAAGGGCTACAAAACCCAGCAGCCCCTATATCTCTTCCCTCACCCATCCACCTTTCCATCCCCACTTTTTAGTGTCACCTTTACCAATTACTCAAGTTTCTATCTCTAGCCAAACAACCATTACCCCCCCTCAACTCCCACTGTTTATAGATACTATCACTAACAGGTTTTAGATATAATAGGTAAACAACTGATCTGGCATTGAACCTGTGAATTTAATATTGCTAATTTACACCATCAGGTCAGGGACAGAAACAGCACATCAACCTAGATAACAACGAACTCAGTAACAACACAAAAATTAAATTAAGAGAAAGAAAACAGGCAATTAAAACCACCAACTAGCCATTCAAGAACATTGTTGCACAGCACCAATTGGAGCAATGGGGAGAAGAAAATTGGAAGGAAACTATACTCCTCAAAAAAAAAAAAAAATTCAATGGAGAATCTAGTGGGAGACGAAGAAAATGGATACCCAGTTTCTGACCCCAACAAAACAATGATAAATATCACAAATGAGCCCAGTGATACCCACAAAAAATTCCTCAAAGAGGAAATCATGGAAAAGGTCACTGAGAAACTCATGGCAAAGATACTAGAAATGGTTAGCAGAAAGTACAAGAAATTTCAAGACACCACAAATAAAGAACTTGAGAAGACACAGAAACAACTAAATGAACTCAGAGACGACTTCAACAAACACCAAAGTGAAACAAAGGACACTATAAAAAGAGAGATATATGAAATAAAGAAGACAACACAAAATATAAAAAAAAAAGAGTTGAACAAAGATATGGCAAACCTCAGAAAAATTCAAACAGAAATCCTGGAAGTAAAAAGTTCATTTAGTCAAACAAAAAACACTGTGGAAGATCACTCCACCAGACTAGAGCAAGTGGAAGACAGAATCTCAGAGCTCAAACATAAACTGAAAGTTAAAGAAGAACTCAGTCAAACAACTCAAGAGCTGTGAAAGGAATATGCAAGAACTCAGTGACTCCATCAAAAACCAAACCTGAGAATAATGGGCATTGAAGAAGGAGAAGAGTGCAAGCCAAACGGATACATAATATAGTCCATAAAATAAAAACAGAAAATTTCCCAAACCTCGAGAAAGATTTGCCCATTCAGGTACAGGAAACCTCCAGGACACCAAACAGACTTGACCAAAATAGAACCTCTCCACAGCATATTATCATTAAAACAACTAACACTGAGAACAGAGAGAGAATACTAAAGGATAGAAAAAAACAAATAATGTATCAAAGTAAACCCCTCAAAATAACAGAAAATTTCTCAACAGAAACTTTATTTTTTTTTTTTGCATTCTTCCTTTTCTTTTCTTTTTTTTTTTTTTTTACTTTTTTTTTCTTTTTTCTTTTATTATTCATATGTGCATACAAGGATTGGTTCATTTCTCCCCACTGCCCCCACCCCCTCCCTTACCACCCACTCCGCCCCCTCCCTCTCCCCCCCCAATACCCAGCAGAAACTATTTTGCCCTTATTTCTAATTTTGTTGTAGAGAGAGTATAAGCAATAATAGGAAGGAACAAGGGTTTTTGCTGGTTGAGATAAGGATAGCTATACAGGGCATTGTCAACAGAAACTTTAAAAGCAAGAAGGTCATGGAATGAGGTATTCCAGGCACTGAATGAGAATAACTTCAGCTATAGAATACTCTACCCAGCAAAATTGTCATTCAAAATTGACAGAGGAATAAAAGTCTTCCACAACAAACAGAAACTAAAGTAATATATGACCATCAAGCCACCACTACAGAAGATTTTACAAGAATTATGCACACAGAAGATGAAAACAAACAAAACCACAAGAGGACAGGAAGTATTAAACCGTAGAAGAAAAGACAAATTATCACAGAGTAGCAATGATTTGACTGCACACACTCAAGTCTTCAAACAACAAAACAATTAAATGGCAGGATTCATCACATACTATCAATATTAACACTGAATGACAATGGACTCAACTCGCCCATCAAAAGACACCATTTGGCATACCAGATTAAAAAAGAAAGATCTGACAATCTGTTGTTTGCAAGACACCTACCTTACTGACAGAAGTAAAGGGTGAAAGGCTGGAAGAAGATTTACCAAGCCACTTGAAATAGTTACAACAGGTACCATTATTGTAATTAAATGCATGTGCATACATTTTTTGCACTGTATTCACCCTTCTACCCCCTTTGCCCAATACCTCCCCCTCCTACAAGGGCCAACCCTCCCACCAGGCAAGACCTGTTCTGTCCACCTGTTCTCTGATTTTGCAGAATAGAAAAGAGAAAAAGAAAAACATGACATTTTTGTTTGTTCGAGATAAAGGCAGCTATATAGGGAGTTTCCTTGTGGTATTTCCATGTATGTATGTGTTATGACCCCAGTTGGTTTATCTTCTCTAATTATCTACATTCTACCTTAGTCTCTTTCTTATTGTGGTTTTGGCCAGTTTAAGATTCCTATATTCATTCTTGTATAGAAAGTATATCACCCATATTCAAGTTCTTAGTTTCCTTCTTTTACCCTACCCCTCTCATGCATGACCTCCCCTTAGTGTAGCCAGTGTTTCATAACATTGCTGCATTTGTTTTAGGTCTGTATTCCACATATGAGAGAAAACATGTGGCTTTTGGTCTTCTGAGTCTGGCTAACTTCACTTAAGATGACGCTCTCCAGTTCTATCCATTTACATGCAAATGACAAAATATGACTCTTCTTTGTGGTTGAATAAAATTCCATTGTATATAAATAACACATTTTCTTAATCCTTTCATCACATACAAGATTCAAAGTGTCTTTTTTTTCTTTTCAAAATTGGAGAACAGGAAGGCAGAATAGCTCCTACCTGGCAGGGGGAGGTTAATACCAGTGGAAGTGGGGAGGAGGTGGAAAGTGTGTAGGAGGGTAAATATGGTACAAATACTGTGTACACATGTATGTAAATGGAAAAATGAGACCTGTTGAAACTATTCCAGGAATAAGGGGAGGGAGTGATAAAGAAGAGCAGTAGAGGGGGTAAATTCAAGTATGATATATTTTATATATTTTGAGAAACTTTGTAAATGCCACCTGTATCCTTACCCAGCACAACAATAAAAAATTAACAAAAGCATAAGCAGTATATTACATGCATGTATGGAAATGTCACAATGAAACCCCTTACTTTGTACAATTTAATTTACACCAATTTTTTTAAAAAAAGCATTTAAAACCCTACTGGGCTATATACTTTAAAAGAGTGAATTTGATGCTATGTGAATTAGAGATCAACAAAAGATTGAGCAAACAAAAAAGACAAGTGAAGAAAGCATAGAAGAGAAAAAATTTTAAGGAATGACAAATGTAGGCATAATTAATATACAGTGAAGAAAAAAATTCAATGGCAAAAACTGTGAAAAACTTGAGGCCAGAAATTGAGGAAGCAAATAGAATGGGCATTTTTTATTAGAAAAATAAATTATCAAATTATTCTCAAAAGGAAATAGAAAAACCAAGTAGACCACTAGCTATTAAAGACATTAATTATACATAGCACAATGAACAAATCTCAAATGTTTATTGTTGAGTTAAAAAATAAGGTGCAGATTATCACATTACAAAATTAGTAACATATTTTTGAGCATGTATATATTTAAGAAAAGTATGGGGCTGTAACTTGGACCCATACCAAATTCACAATGATAGTGATTGCCTCTGAAAAGAGGTAAAGGAAAGGAGAAATATAAGATCAGAATTGAAAATATATTTTAATATCTTCTGTAAAGCATAATTTAAAAATAAAAGAGCAAAAGCACTATTGAGATAATTTTTTTTAAATCCCAACTTTCATGTAGAAATAAAAGGAATATGTGCTATAGACTTTAATTTAACCAATGAGGAAAGTAGTTAGATGTAATTTGCTCAAAATAAAATCCATGAACAGATATGTTTATAGGTCAGGAATACTGAAATGTATGCAAACACTTTTTTCTGGGATGGAAGGAAGAGACAGAATTGTGTATCAATAAGCAGGAATCATTTTGCATTGTTATCAGTTATGTCTAATACTTAGAGGTATAAAATAGTTCCACTGAATTAGAATCCAATAGCCCCAAAAATTCTCTGCAGCGGTCTAGACAGTGCATTGTTTTCCATGAAAGTGCAACTTTTTTTCTGCACAACCATGAGCAAACATTAACATTTGCTCATCTTAGTTTGTAGGTACATGTGTTTTTGTTATATTATTTTCTGTACTTTAGGAGTAATTTCATTTTTAACAAAAAACTATATTTTCATCACACCCCAGATTCAAAGATTTGGATTCCATAGGTCTTGAGATGTGAAGTTTTCAGACTAACCAAGAGACAGCCAGGCTTGGGCAGCTCTCACTAGTT
Source organism: Castor canadensis (assembly GCF_047511655.1). NCBI lineage: Eukaryota > Metazoa > Chordata > Mammalia > Rodentia > Castoridae > Castor > Castor canadensis. The sequence goes on from NC_133387.1 coordinate 46,561,735, forward strand.
GATAACTAACATTCTTCCCAACTCTGAGATTCATGATATTTGCCCTTCATCCCTGGTTTTGGGCATGGGTGGGACTAAGGACTGGGTTAGCTAAGGGTAATGAAATGCTCAAAGCCTTTACCTGGACAGGAAGATGCAGCAGCCCATCCTGTGCCTATGCTGGCAGCACCAGGCATTTTTTTATAGATGAATTTACCATTTCCCTGGAGCAGAATTAGGGTAACAGTCATCAGTACAATGTCTGGGCAAGTCTAGTAATTGCTCCAAGTTTCTAGCATGTGCCCTGCCTACCTCACAGGCTAGTATGAGAATGCATTTGGAGCTCTTTATAAACTGTGCAGTACTACACAACTATAGAATGTTGTAATGATACTAGCTAGTAGTAGTCATAATTTTGACAAGTCATTACATTTATTTGCTGACATGCATATGGATTATATAAAGAGAACTAGAGATATGGTAGAAGTTGTATGATAATTTTTTGGGAAAGGAGAGGAGGAAGAAAAAAAAAAAGAGGATCTCTCCTGTCAGCATAGAAATGCATTTGAAAATAATATAGCAAAAACCATGAGTCAGTGGCCTGCCTCGCAAGTGTGAGGCTCTGAGTTCAAATCTCAGTACCGCCTAAAAGAAATTGGATATTGTTTTTCATGTTGTAACTTAGAGTCTATGTTTTTTGGTTGGTAAATCATCAGCTTTGACCATTTATCAAGTAGGATATACATCTTTTGTATTTTTGATCCTGTGATAATTTTTCAAACAATTTCACTGTTAATTATGTAACCCATTCTGTAAATTTCTTAAAGGGTTGTATTGGGATTGATCTTATTATTTTTTCAGTTATTTAGTGGGTAAATTCTAAAAGATTTGTTAAATGGCTTTCCATTTTGTTGCTTTCCAACTGAGTTTGTTAAATTTGTTTAAAATATAATTTTTTAATATTCTAAATGTGATTGAAGGTGAAGAACTTATTCCTTCCCTATAATTGCATAGATGGCTTATACCTTATAGATATAAAAAATATTTGATCTTCAGCTACTTAGAATATATTTTGGTGTATAAATCTGTGAGTTATACCACTCCTCCATATTATTAAACTAATTAACCATCAAAATGAAAAAAAAAAAACCTCAAGTCATAAATTGGCCTTTACATAGTAGGTTCTGATCAACTTTGGGACCCACTAAAGTAAATAAGATAGTAATTTATATTAAAATAAAGTTGGGTCAGCTAGCTCTAGATTGGAAAGCTCCTCATTTGATGGAAGTCATTCATGAGCATAAGATCAAAGCACTTGAACTGGGGAATCTGTGATTGCTTTGTAGATTAGGTGAACCTGAAAGTTTTTATGAGAATGAGCAAATAAAATTCTTAAAACAAAACAAACAGAAACCATGGCATTAACTGAACTCATCTCTCTGACCTCTCATTTTCTTTCTCTATGTTTATATGAATTCTACCCATTCTGAAGACCTCTGTGGATCTGTCTTTCACTGCCCACTATCACTTAGAACTGCTTCTTCCTCTTAACTCCAAGCAGAGCTACTGGTCTCCCTCTCTCATGTAACTTTTGGCTCATATTCCACAATATGACTTTTGTGAATGATTTGCCACCCATTTACCTACCTGGTCTCTTCCTCCCTAGATGATGTAGGGGAGAAAAGATTTTCTAAGTTCAATAGCTGTCTATCAAATAAACTGGCAACAGGCAGATTAATAAGAGGAAATATTTACAAATTCATAGTTACAAATTTATTAATGTTATATATACAGGGGCAATACAGGAAAAAAGGTGAACACCCCAAAAGGCAATGGGATTTGAGAATATATATTCTGTACAAATAGTGGAAGAGAAGGGGAAATGCAGGCCACTTAGGGAATGATGTTTAGCAAAGATGAAAGAGCCCTTAGTAGAACAGATGGGAGATATGATGATTTGTGTCAGTTTGCCTGGGGTGATGTCACCTTTTGCCCTTGGGTGGCTCAAAGTCTAATAGGGAAATGTACCCAGAAATGCTCTGGTGAAAGTGGAGAAAGATGCTACCATTGTCTAGAAGAGCAGAGAGCATATGAATGAATTCACAGAGAGTGTATACTCGAGACCATTCCCACAGGAAGAATAAGAATTCACTAGATGGGCAAGGAGGAAAGGACATGTCAAGCCCAGGGAAGGACAGAAGTAGAGGAATGGAGATTTGGGAATAAATTCTTGCTAGCACAGTGGACGACGATCTCTGAATTTGAGTATGTTGGTTGGGGCTCTGTTTGGAGCATCACTTCTCTCCCCACCTGTTGACAAAGATACTACCATTTTATATTTTCTTTACCTTAAGAATGTGGTCCATACTTTTGTGTTTAAAAAAGAGTTTTATTGGGGGTAATTTGCATATCACAGCATTTCCTTATTTAAGTGTGCAATTTAATGGATTTTAGAATTGTGCAGCCATTTCCATAGATGAATTTTAGAACTGGTTCATCATCCTAAAAGGAAGCCTTATATTCATTAATAGTGATTCCCCTTCTCTCACTCACACACAACCCTAGACAATCAGTAGCTTACTTACTATCACCAAAGATTTGGTCATTTAATATAAATTGAATCATACTACATGTGGTCTTTCATGAGAAGCTTCTTCAGCTTCTCAGACCCTCACATGCAGAGTTAATTTCTTTAACATTTTAGTGTCACCAGCACCTGCCATGAAACCTGACCTGGGTAGATGCTCAATCAATGTTTGCTAAATGGATAAAAAGTGCTAAATGGAGACTAAGATCAGGGACTCAGAAATGAAATCCAAGGCCATAATCCTACCATGAAAATTGTGTAAGAAATCTATTAACAAGACAGGGTCTACCTAGGAAATGGGCAAAGGTAATTCAAGGAATCACAAGGTATCTTTGTGACCAGCTGCTGGAATTCCAGTGAGCCCAACTGCAGGTCTCTGTGAATGGCAGTCAAAATATATTTTGACTGAATGGTTTTCCACTTTTTTCAAAAATTACAAAGTTCTTAAGAGCAAGGGCTATAATTTCTTTTTTACGTGTTTCATAGATACCACATAAATGCTGATTAAAATGAATTAATTTTAGCTTAAACATTTTCTTCTGAAAAAGACTTACTATTCTTTTTCCTTTTTGTGGATTTATTCCTCTCTTTCAAATGAAACATAAGATATGGGAAAATGGTTCCCTTCAAGTTGATGTACATATGGTGGATTTGGGGAAATCATCAAACTAAGTGAAGGCAGAAACTGCTTATCATGGCAGCAACACAGCATATTAAACTCTTATTTGTCATTAATGATCTTTTCCCACTAACATGTAAACTCTATGAGATCTGAGATCTTTATTTGTTTGGTTCACAGTTGTATCCTGAACACTTAGAACATCATTATGGGTACTTAATAAATACTTGCTGATGGAGGGAGACAGGAAGAAGAAAGGAGGCACTGAATGAGAGGAGACCTTTATGTATGGAGTTAGTGCTGGATCTATCTTGCTTAACAATATTACAAGTGATCTAAAAAACACTCGTGCTAGGATAAGAGCCACAAAGATCTTCTGTGTAGTGACATACTGAGGCCAATAGGAATAAACTGTGAAAGGAAATAACTTGGCTGTATGAGTGGGCAGGAAAATGGCAAATAAGCTGGGTACACACTGATGCAAGATGATAACACATTATAGGAAAATGGTACAAATGTGCCTATAAGATAATGGTTCCTACCTATCAAATCTGAACCAGGGGAGAATCTGAAGAGTTGTTCCATGCCTCCTGTTTTATGCCTCTTATTTTATGCCCAGGGGTTACTCTTCAACTTTGATGTACTGCAAGAAATAAGTTCCACGTTCTTTTAATTATGCACCTCTTGGCTTAGATGAAAATAAATAAATCTCTTTTGGCTATAGAAAATAAATAAATCTTTTTCTAATGGCTGTGTCACAATTTTTTTCTCCAATCTTTTTGTCTTCCACTCAAGCCTGTTGTCTATGGCTGTGAGATAACCTCAGTTCGGCCTACAGGGAGTCCTCTCTGTAGGAAGAGCATCTGTAGCTATTGCTATGGTAGGCACAGCTGCTCTGGTAAGATAAACCTATCTAATATGCATATATATATATATAACCTTCTGCCTATAACTAACTATAAACAGTATTTACTATCCATATTTTCCTCTCATGCTTGTATAAATCTGTTTTACTTAAAGTTAGCTTGAGTAGGTTTCTATTTATTGCAATCAGAAAGAAGAAAAAAAAACCTGGTATCAGCAGGAAATCTATTTAAGAAAAAAAACTATTCTTCATAAAAAAAATGGATATAAATTGATTCAAGTGGTAAAAATATTTAGAAGCAAATTCTTAGAAGACTGAATAGTTTAACCAAGTTAGAAGCAGTCCCAATCTTAATGTACCTTACCCTGTATCTTGAGAATTTCTTTTACAGCATTCATCCTTGACCAGGGTAGGGGAAGATGGGGAAGAAGGGCACTCTTGGGCCAGCTCCCCAAGCATTACTATATAACTCTTACTAGGGGAAAAAAAGAAATGAGCTATTTTTGTGTCAACAGACTATGAGCAGCAAATCTATATGATATTACTCTATGCCTCTAACTGATTTTGCTGTTGTTTTCATCAATGACTTTCCTACTACATATTTATTTGAAATAAAAAAGATGAAGGCATCATGGTTCATTTGAATCTGGCCTCTGAACTTTATGAATGACAATGTAGAACTGAAAGCTGAAGAGTAACTAGATTGATTGAAAGAATTGACGACCTTCCACACTAGGCTAATTTTCATTTAGATTAGGAGGGTAACGTGGAAAAGCAAAGGTTGAAAGGCTATTAAAACAAATTAACTCATGAATTATAAGTAATCTACATATGCTAATTTATTTAATCTTCATAATTCTAATAGAAAAATACTATCATCCCCATTTCCCATGTGGGGACGTTAAGCAAGTTGCCCAAGGTCTCACATTGGCAAAATTAGAATCTTATTTTAGCTAATCAGGCACCAAAAATTATTAATATAATCACCACCCTAGATGGCCTCTGAAGCATATGGATTAAATTCAACTGTTGAGATAATTTATAAAACTTATAAACTTAAAAATATTATAGAATGCTTTACACCAAGATATAGAAAATAAGTATGGCTGTTAAATTCTTGAATGTTGGATTGATGATATAGCATAAAAGAACACTGAGGACATTTGAGTGTCAACCCATAATACTGATAATATACTATACTGTCTTCCCAAACTCTGCTTTAATGACCCCATTCCAGATAAACCAGAGACATATGGAAGCCAGACATGTTCCAGTGCAAAAAGTCTCATGCTTCTATTGTGTGTCATGACAGCTACAGAAAGAATTGTTCTGATGATCTTTAAGAGGTCTTCCCATAGCTGCTTACCCCAGTGACAATCAATAGTTTTGGGGTCCTAGTGGTCTTCTCATGAATACATCCATGTTGTTTAACCTCTTTGCTAGGTAAAAATGGATATTGACTCATGGCTTGGTTTTAAATTCCAACTGTCTTCTAATGACTATTTCATAAACAAAATTAAAATGGTAAAATCAATTTAAAAAACCTTTTCTTTAATAATAATTGAATTTTTATTACTAAGTGCTGTGACCTTACAATTTCACGTGCATCTACAAAACAACACTCTTGGTGCTTGGGTAAGCCTGGGGCCTCTTCTGTATTTACAGGGCCCCTCTTATAACCTGCAAAGTTCATTAAATCTGAGAAAGGTAAGTTTAATGAATTAATTTTAAAATCTGTCTGTGGTAGATTTTACTCAAATGCATTGATGTAAAAAGTGGAAAGATAAAAAACATTGAAGTGGAATTGGAGGGAGGGAGGAGCGCTATTGGAAGAGATTTCACTTGGTGACTGTTGCTATAGGAACCATTTATGAATTGCTCAAGACACCAGTTCCCAAGGAAGACAGGAGTAGCAAACAAAATAAAAACAACAAATGAAGAAAACAAAGGGATCTGGCACCAGAAAAAAAATAGACACCACTTGATGTGCCTAAATTGAAAAGATAGTATTTTCTCAAGGAGGCAGAGAGGGGAGATGCCAAAAATGTGGTAACCGTTTCTCTTTTAACAAGCAGACGGTAATGTGTTAGACAGAAGGAAGTCCTGACTGCCTGCCATGTCTTCCTCCATACTTCACACTACTCTAGGAGTCTGTCTTGAGAATAATCATAAACTTGACTACAAATCTTTTGTTTTTCTTATCAAGTAATCTAACAAACCACATTTAGGTATTCAGGATGCTGGTCGACTAGCCAACCCTTCCCTCACTTAGACATTTTAACATTACCTTTAAGATCAATGAGCAGAGAATCTCAGTGTAGGACTATTTATTTGAAGTCTCAAATGAGAAGAGAATTTCTTGCTCAAAGGCTGACAGTCAAGCATATTTCTCTGAAGTTATGACTTATTTGCAATTTCCTATTCACTCAACACATGGAGATACATTACAAGTGAATTGTTAGGTTAAAATTGACTCATTATTTTTAATTTTCCAATGAATAAACACTTCCCTGTTACAAAGAAGGCACAGTAATCATGCTTAATGCCTAGGGTCTCAAGTATCCAGATCTAACTGGACACCTCATCCTGGTTATTTCTCAAACCATCTTTCTCACCTTGAGTTCTTTTCCTTCTCTTTAGCTGTACATGGCCTTCCATTTTATTATTTCTAAATAGCTTACTGCTATGTCAAAGCTGACCAAAGCTGAGGTAAACACTTTGAGTCCTTAAATGGAAGGAAAGATAAAAATACTCTCTAATTCATCCTTTAAAATAAATTTGCTTGTCATTCTCAGCACCAACTTTTTTCCTATCTCTCTAGGTAAGAAGGTCAGATTCAGATTTACCAATGGGCCGTATATCATCTCCTGATGATGATGGCTGTATTTCTCAAATACAATTATGGGGAAAGCAAGATTGTTTCAAGGTAGGCGGTATTACCCTTAGGGGGCAGGTAAAGACATTGCAACCATCTTGTATGCATAGATCTATACCAGGATTGGCAAACTCACGTGCATTTGGAGCACAAGCACGTGATACAGATGAGTGGCATCAGTGTGATGGGGGTATTGATGAGCAACAGTACATATGGTCTGTCTAAATGGATCAGGCTAGGGGAGGTGTCAAGAAAGAGAGAAGAATGCACATCAATTGTTCAGCCCCAACTGATTGATGCCATGCAGAAATGTGGATTCATATTTGCCACTCACTCTATTTTCAAGAGAAGACAGAAATCTGTATGTTTTGACATATTTCTTATTTTCCATATTTCTTTACTTTTTACTCACTCTTTTGGAATGCCATTTATGCTTATATCTTTAGACACCTCCTTTGTGCCAGAGGCTCCCAAAGTTTTGTCTTCAGCCAAGTAACTTTCCTGAACTCTGACTTGCATCTCCACTGAGCTGTCCAATGGACATTGCTAATCTGACATTGATGGAACTGAGTTCCTGATCATTCCCACAAAACCTGCTCTACCCACCACTTTCCCACTTCATTGATGCAACGTCATGCTCAGACCAGACACTTGTCAGTCATTTTCACCTCTCTCCACATCCAATCTGATATACTTTGTTGCATTTTCCTTCAAAACATATTCACACTGCACTGTTTCTTATAACATTCACTGGTACCTACTTAGCCAGTATCATTTTTTTATCTTCAGTTCAAAAGTTTCTTAACTGATCTTCCTGAGTCCATCCCTGTAGTCTAATATCTGTCATCTCTCCTCCCTCCCCTTGTCTTTCCCTCCCTCACCACCCCTTTCTCCTTTAGCAGTGCTGGTGATGGAACCCAGGATCTCAAGCGTGCTAGGCAAGTGCTCTACCACTGAGCTACACACCAGCTCCCTGTAGTCTATTCTTAACATGGAAATTAGAAGAATTATCTTCAAATGTAACCTAAATCTTGTGACTCCTCTGCTCAAACCTTTACACAGTTCCCCATTTCAATCACAGTTAAAGTCAGGCCTTATGAAAGCTTGTAAGGCCTTACAACATACAGCCCCTCACTGACACTCTCTCCTTGTTTCTTTGTACTTTTTCACTTGCTTACTCCACTTCAGACCCACTGGCCTTCCAATCATTCCTCCAACAAGCATCCTTGCCCTTTAGTGACATTGCTGTGGCTGTTCCTCATCCCCCTATTCACAGGGTTGACCCTCTCACCTTTTGCAATCGTCTACTCACAAACCACCTTTTCAGAAGGCCCCTGCCAGCCCACCTCACTTTCCTTCTAAAGCCCCATCAAGCTAATTTACATTGTTTCTTAGTGCTCACGTTCTAAAATACTATTTGTTAATCATTCATTGTGTCCACTATTTCATATTTGTCTTTCCCTACTAAGAATGTGAGTTCCACAAAAAGAGCTTTGTCCACTTGGTTCTTTGATGAATCCCATGTTTCTAAAAAAGTGTCTGCTACATGCCCCAATAGTTATTGAATGAATGTTTAAATGTTGACAACTACTTAAAACACAAGTACTGTGAACCAAACAAAACAATCCTCAACCAAGCCTATGGATAATCTATTGGTAGCCTCTGGTTAAGAAGCAGTATACTGGGCCCAGCAGGGTGGCAGGCATCTGTAATTCCAGCTACATGGGAGGTTGAGGTAGGAGGATCACTATCTGAGACCAGCCTGGGAAAAAGCAAGACCTTACCTGAAAAATAAACTAAAATCAAAAAGGACTGGAGATGTAGCTCAAGTAACAGAGTGTTTCTCTAGCAAGTACAAGGCCATGAGTTCAAACCCCAGTACCACAAAAAAACAAAAATCAGTGCAGCATTGGTATCACTTCCTACTCCAGTGTCCCATCTACCCAGACCATATAAGCATCTCTTCTATTCTAGATTTCAGATGCAGAGAGCACACAAACTTGTATGTGGGGAGCTGATTTTAGACATACCTGGCTTCCTTTCTGCCTTCTACTTTCTTTCACTGCTCTCGCCAAATTTGCTCTACCCAGAGGTCAACATCATGAACTCCAACCTACAGACAAAGGGCAGAGGGAGGAACTTAGGGAGAATGCTATGGACCCATGATGATACCTGCTACTTTACTCCTCTTCAGTTGATGCTGGAACTAAGCGTTAGGAACACAACTGTTGCTTCAAATAACATTTTGTGATACATTTTGAAAATTAGATGACATGGCACAGTGAACACTGGAGCAGGCGGACCAAGTTGAAATACTGGCTCTGCCACTTACCATAGACATTGTGCTCAAGCTGGCTGAGTTGTAGATTCTGTTAGATGGGAGTCATCATATTTGAGGATTACATGGAATAATAAATGCCAAATGCTCAGCATGGAGTAAGTGGTTAATTAATGATTATTTGCTTTCCTTCCCCAAGCCAAATGTTGGCTAAAATTCTAGGGAATCTGGTTCCTCCCCTTTTCCTAAATCATTTTCAGCATTATCTTAGTCTTTTTAAATATAACATTCTCAAAAAAAATTACAGCTTTTCTCAACCTATTGCCCATAACATAAATAGAAGCCTCTTCTCAGTCACTTAAAAATGTTTCATATATTTAAAAATGTTGTTGTTAGTTGTTATTGCTACATAAGAGGTCTTTTCAAGGCTTTTATGCTGTCTATGTATTTGCTTCTTAAGACTTTAGCAGAAAGGCCAGTTATATAGATTGATTAAAACAAAATCAGGAATGAGATTTAAAAGTATGTAAACACTCAAATTTTAGTTTCTTAAACATGAATTATTTTTTTAAGATATTATCTGCCTCACCCCAGAATGGCAGGTTACTGGTTTTTGTCTAAAGGAATCCAGTAGCAACAAACTCTCCTGCTGTTGTGTGACCTGGAAATTCCCAAGTAATCACTTTTGAATAGCAGATGTTTAGATAAGCTAAGATGTTCTTAGGGAAATAAATCCCTTTATGATTATTTCAGAAGGGATCTGTATGTTTGGGTCAATACTCCAGTGAAACTTCATTCTCAACAGGTGAAAATAAATACATGCAGAGCAGGGTTTAAGCTGAGAGAAGAGGGTCTGGCACCTATTTTCCAGCAACTATAGGAAGACAGACCAGGGCACTGACCCCCGGATGGGTGTGGGTCACGAGGGCAGGAAGGGAATCTGCTAGCCCTCTTGTTCTCTTTTAAAGTCTTGTATAAGCAAAAATACATGCCTTTTTTTTTTTAAAGAGAACTTGCAAAAGGAAGCACTGTTAGAAAGATCACTTAATATTTCCAGTAATTAAAAAGATGACATTATCATAGTCTGTGTAAAATCAAGTGGGGAAATAACACAACTGCTATCTGTGCTATGAGAAAATGTTTATTAGGTTTCCTTGAGAATGAGGCAAGCAGTAGATAAGCATAGAAACACACAGAGGAGTGTTGGAGTGGCTGCATATACTTAGGGAAATGTTTTGGCAGAGAACTATTTTTTGTTACTCTGGGTTTTGTATAATTTGTTGTTCTATTTTCTGCTAGTCCACTGTCCCTTTGATTTCTGCAGTAAAAGAGCTTTGAGTCACCAATACCTTTGCTTAAGAAAAAGAGAGGGAGGGAGAGAGAGAAAAGAAAAAAATATTATTCATTACCTTTGTCTTTCAGGCAAAACAAGTGCTTATGCTATACTTCTTTACCCTGATAAAGCCTAAAGCTTCCAAAAGGACAGGCAACAAAGACAAAGGCTCCTCCCTTCCTCCCTCCTTCCTCCCTCCCTTTTTTCCTTCCTTCCTTCCTTCCTTCCTCCCTCTCTCCCTCCCTCTCTGTGTTTTCCTTGCTCTTACTCTTATATGTATTTCTCTTTGAACTTTTCTAATACCTCAAGGTTACCCACAAACTTCGTACCATTTTGTTAAAGAAAAACAGATTATATTAATTTCAATAAGAGACTACACATACCTATGCAATTTTGCCCACACCAAAATAGAGGTTAACTTTTTATTTAATTTTATTTAATAGGAAAACAACAACTGTAACCAAGATCATAGACTCTATGTTTCCACACAGAGAGCATACATACTCAGTGGTCTGGGGCCCATGGTCAAAAAGACCCCAGAGTTCTACTCGCTTCAGATCTTTCCAATTAGAACTTGAAAGCCCATTTTCCTCCCAGAGAAATGCCAGATGCATTCTTCTCTAATGAGCTTAGGACCAAAACTGCAATATGATCTCCTGCTTCAGGTGGAACATGGATAACAGCTTAGAAAGAAAGGAGAAAGGGGTCTGGAAGAGGATGTAGATTGAAGGATTACCTTAATTAAATGTAAAAGTAGGATCAGAGAGGTAGGAAGGCCTTTAAGAAACACTAGTTCTGTGGTCTGAGAGACAAAGCCACATAGGGCAGCTGCTCTCATGTTTGGGGGAAAAAACATCAAAGTCTGACTGTTTATATAATATTTAAAGAAAATAAGGTGGGTATTACAAACACCCCACAGAATATGGGCAACCCAGGACATTAACCCCATCGTAAGTGTTTTTAGCTGAGTTTGTGTTCTAATTCCATGCATGTTATTCTAATTCATGAATTAGGTTACTTTTTTCAAATAATTTCTGATTTCACAGGTCTACTATATTTTCCAAAGTCAGGATATAGGCAAATAAAAATTTTAATTCAGAGTCTAATACAAATAAATACTCACAGTTTGCCACATCACATTTCTTAAAATGCTTCTAAGAGTGACCAGGACTTGAAAATGCTATAGTTTGGGTTCAAAAAGTTACAATCCATTCGGACAGTGAGAAATTATGCAACTATAAAAATGAGAAAATCATGTGAAGAGATAAAAATAAGTCCAAAAGAAATTGTTAAGTGACAAGTAGAACAATTTGCTGAGTATACTGACTTTTGCATAAATATGGAAGAATAATCTATATGTATCTATTTTCTTGGATATATGAGGAGAAAAACAGAAAGAACATATAAGAAATTACTAAGTAGCTACTTAGGATGAGTGGACAGGAGATAAACCAGGCTGATCGGGCATTGGGGTTAGGAGATGTTACTACAGACAGTTTTTATACTGTTAGATCCTTTAACCATGTGCCTAATATGTAAGTGTATATGATAAGTAATTTGTATATAACTTTAAAGTTCTTTATTATACCAAAAGATAAAATAAAATGCTGCAGTCCAGAAGAATCTAATTCCAACCCGTATTTTATTTCCAAGCTCTGTCATCTTGTTTCTTGCTAATACCTCAAATGTCTATAGTTTGACCCTTAGGTAAAAGGAGAAATCAGGAAACTTCAGAAAACACAACCACCTGATAATCTTCTTAGAGGCATTGGGAACTGTTCAGTGATCCATGAATGTCAAGGCAAACCTCTGATATGCCTCTTCCAAGTTCCAAATAAACCCCTTTATCTCAGGTAAACTTTGGGTCAGTAAGAATTACTTGTGACCTTTGTTTTATGCTCCTGAGTGTTTTAGTGACAATATTTCATAAATGTTCCTAATAGTTCAAGAAATATACAGCATTTCAAATATCTTTCCCCAAGCAAAGCGTAAAGTGTTGAACATCTAGCCATGGCCATGATAATATGCTCAGTGGTAAAGGAGAACGTGTTTTGATTTCCAGCTGTAGAATTTGAGACTGGAAGACATTCTCCACTGTTTCTACATTCTTTCCTCTCTAAACAGTCCCCATTCTCCAATTGCCATGCCAGTTTTGGTATAATTTCTTATGTAGCTAGAAGCTTTCCTTTTCTTCAGGTGGCAAATGTGCCTCTATCTAATATCTGGGGAGTGCTTATCACTGGATTTATTAAATGTACAAGCTGACACAACAAACCACCAATTTGTTATTTTGATGAAAATATTTTTGTATTTTCAGCAGATGGCTCAAAATGTTTGCCTTTGTTATATAGTCTTTGTTTTGACAAAGACAAAAAAATAGAGAGAAAGCAAGCTCTGGATCATTTTTCCTATGAAACTTAATCTAAAACCAAACAATTTGGCACGTGACTTCTGAGTGTGTTCCATGTCTCACATCTACAGCCCATTTCCCTGGCAACCTCCACCTTCTCCCAGCTATAGAGGTCAACACAATAGACTTGTCACAGGTTTTAAGTCGGGTAACCACTTTTAATTTGGAGAAATTATTACCCGGGGAGAAAATAGGCTGGTCCTGTACTTCAAAGAAAAAAATAGAAATCAAGATGCACACAGCCTCCGAATTGGACTGACTCTTAATGGTGCTGTGTGCCTCATAAGCAGCTGTTCAAATAAGTAGCTGCCCGGAGGAAATGTATATTCAAATGCTCCTTGTCGTTTGCCTCTCCTTGCTTCACACCTAAAAGCCAGATGCAAACTCTTCCAGGGCTAACAAATAGATGCCTTCTGGTGGCTCATTATGGTAATTACTGGCCATATATTACTGCCATGTGAAAAGGGTTGTGAGGCAGGCCAGCCCAGGGGCATTTACAAGTGGTTTATTTGTGTTGAGCTATTAAGAATCCGCAAGTTATCAGATCAACTATTGCTCTTTGGTTCTTACAAGCAACTTGTTCCCTAACAATCAGATCCTTCATCTACTACCTTTGTGATATATTTAAGCACCACTTAAGGACCTAATGTGCTACTTAAGAAAGTTACTTTACCTGTTTACAAAGACTTTCCCAAATCCACTGTACCCTATGAATATTTTCTATGACTCTTTCCCAACTTCCTCCTCCTCCTTCCTCCAAGGCCTCCCAGCTTTCTTCATTCTTTGTTCCTCAGTAGGGCTACACACCTCTTTTATTGTCCACAAACACCTTCCTGGTATAAATGAATGATGCAACTGAGCTTTATGGGTTTGGACAACCTCAGAGTTGAAGCCAGGTCTATAGGGTCTTCATGAAGCTCCTAGAAGCTGAGGGAGTCCTTCTTTTAGCAGGAAAGAATAGAAAATTTATGAATATAAAATTAGGCACAAAAATGAATTTTGAAATGGGAAACATGTTTTTAAAAAGCTAACAAATCTACAAACACCACAAAATTTAAAAAAAGGATGACTTTTTAAAAATTAATTTTTTAACTCTCCTATGATACTAATATTCCTACTTTTGGACGCAGCGATCTTTGATTGCCTCTTCATGCGATAATGGTTGATAATGGTTTTAGAATATTTTTACAGAGTGAAAACAAAAGTAATTCAGTCTTTCTTTTTACAGCATTGGTTGAAAAAAATTATCACTTGGTTTAAGAAAAGCTTCTTTCAGTGTCACAACTTGTTATTTACCAATAACAAGTACCATATAACTTTTTAGAGTTAGTTTTTAATTTGGGAAAATGTCTATTAAATTTCTTCATAAATGAGCTATAATATTTCAGGATATTTCAAGCTTTATTTTGCAGTGACTAATCTCTAACATACTTTGAATCAAAATGCATTCATTAATCACAGCTGTAGATGACACCATTGTAATCTATCTTCTTAATTACTATGGTTTTTATCTGAAATTTTTCTGTTTCTGTTGCTTCTCTGTATTCTATTGAGCTCATTGCTTGTCTTTATTTTAGTTTCATATTAATTTTTTTAAATTTTCTTTTGTTTTTTTAATACATTCTGGATGACAAAATGGTACCCTTCATAAACATTCAAATCAGGAGGCCACTGAAGATAAATTCTCACTTGTTTTATTGAAGCATTTCAAAAACATCTTTGAATATTAGTTCCTTAATGTCAGAATAACCTTTCAAATTAAAAAAAGTCATCATATTTGGAAGGTGCCCATATAAGTAAGAGACCATGAAGTTTGAACTTCGCTAGAGTCATGCAAAGTGTGCTTTGAGGCCTCTGAGAGATGACTCTATGGCATGACACCCTCCCTTGAGTGTCTGCTCACTGCTGTCTATTGCTAAAAATATAGTTATTAAACTTAAATGTAGAGACAGGAGCCTCAAGCTCATTTTTATTTTTCTTTTTTGGTGAGTTGGAGGAGGAGGCTGGGTTCTCATATCTCAAGAATCTTCAAAGGATGAGGAATAAGGAGTAGAATGGGAAGGAGTAGAGAGAGAATGGTTCAGGGGACTTGATCCCTTTCCATCTGATGTCAGAACCCACAGGCTTATTTGCAATCTACTTCCAGGTATTTAATTATTGCTGATGTATAAATTTACCTCACATTGAAGAGACAGACCATTCAGCAAATTCCTTTAGGTTGATAACATTATCTCATTGATTATAATAGTGAAATTGGAAGTAACCTAAATATTCAGCAAGGTGTTAGTTAAACATGTCATTAAACATTTACACAACAGATGCATGCCACATCTTAAATTGTTCCATAATAGTATATTTATTAATCTGAAAATTAGTTGCAATATTTTTTTGCATGTAACAAACAGAATACAAAGCAATATGAATGATAAAAATCTCAGTTCTACTTTTTAAAAATCTCTTTATTTTCATATATAGATATAGACATATATATGTTCCAAAGTATTAATAGTAGTTTGTCTTTGGGCAGTTAGAATTGTAGCATACAATTTTTTTTTTAATTCATTTGTATGATATAAAATTTTTTCCTTATGACTGCATTAAAACTAGAACTCAACAACAAAAACAACAGCAGAAAGTATGCAAATATTGGAAGCTGAATAACACATTGCTCAATGACCAGTGGGTCATAAATGAAATAAAAGAGAAAATTTAAAGGTTCCTGAAAGTTAATGAAACTGAAAACACAACCTACCAGAACCTATGGAACACAGCAAAGACAGTCCTAAGAAGAAAGTTTATAGCCATGAGTGCATATATTAAAAGGACAGAAAGATCTCAAATCAATGACCTAATGATGCATATCAAACTCCTTGAAAAACAAGAACAAGCAAAATCAAAATCAAGTGGAAGGAGAGAAATAATAAAAATAATGGCCAAAATTAATGAAATAGAGACCAAAAAAACCATACAAAGAATCAATCAAAAGCTGATTCTTTGAAAAAAATAAACAAGATTGACAAACCCCTGGAAATCTGACTAAAATGAAGAGGGAAAAGACCCAAATCAGTAAAGTGAGAAATGAAAAAGGGGAGATAACAACAAACACTAAGGGAATTCAGGGAATCATCAGAGACTACATTGAGAACCTATATTCCAATAAATTTGAAAATCTTGAAGAAATGGACAAATTTCTAGATACTTATTACCATCCAAAACTGAACCAAGAAGATATAACCACCTAAACAGATCTATAACATGAAATGAAATTGAAGCAGCAATAAAGCGTCTCCTCCAAAGAAAAGTCCAGGACTTGCCAGATTCTCTGCTGAATTCTATCAGACCTTTAAAGAAAAACTAATACCAACTCTCCTTAAACTTCTCCACAAAATAGAAAGGGAAGGAACACTCTTAACTCATTCTATGAAGCCAATATTACACTCATCCCCAAACCAGACAAAGACACATCCAAAAAGGAGAACTATAGGCCAATCTCTTTAATTAACATCCAATGCAAAAATCCTCAATAAAATAATGGTAAACTGAATCCAGCAACATATCAGAAAGATCATTCACCATGACCAAGTCAGCTTCATCCCAGGTATATAGAGATGGTTCAACATATGCAAATCAATAAATGTAATACAGCACATTAATAGAAGCAAAGGCAAAAACCACTTGATCATGTCAATAGATGCAGAAAAAGCCTTTGATAAGATCCAACACCACTGCATGATAAAAACCGTAAGAAAACTAGGAATAGGAGGCATGTACCTCAGCATTATAAAGGCTATATATAACAAATCTATAGCCAACATCATACTAAATGGAGAAAAACTGAAACCATTTCCCCTAAAATCAGGAATGAGACAAGGGTGCCCACTTACCCACTCCTATTCAACATAGTCCTGGCATTCCTAGCCAAAGCAATAAGGCAAAAAGTAATAAAAGGAATACAAATAGGTAAAGAAACTGTCAAAGTATCCCTATTTGCAGACAACATGATCCTATACCTCAAAGACCCGAAAAACCCTACCCCAAAACTCCTAGACATCATAAATAGCTTCAGCAATGTAGCAGGATACAAAATCAACTTATAAATATCAGAAGCCTTTCTATACACCAACAATGAACAAATTGAGAAAGAATATATGAAAACAATTCCATTTACAATAGCCTAGAAAAAAAAGATCAAATACCTGGGAGTAAATTTAACAAATGATATGAATGACTTCTACAAGGAGAACTACAAACGTCTGAAGAAAAAAGACTGAGGAAGACTACAGAAGGTGGAAGGATTTCCCATGCTCATGGATTGGCTATATTACCAAAAGCAATCTACATGTTCAATGCAATTCCCATCAAAACCCCAATGACATTCATCACAGAGATTAAAAAAATCTACCCTAAAGTTCATTTGGAAACACAAGAGACCACGAATAGCCAAGGCAATACTCAGCAAAAAGAACAATGCTGGATGTATCACAATACCTGACTTCAAACGATATTACAGGGCCATAGCAATAAAAACAGCATGATACTGGCACAAAACAGATATAAAGACCAGTGGAACAGAATAGAGGACCCAGATATGAAGCCACACAGCTAGGCCCACCTTATTTTTGACAACGTTGCCAAAAACATATGATGGAGAATAGATGCCTCTTCAACAAATGTTGTTAGGAAAAGTGTTTATCTGCCTGCAGAAAATTGAAACTAGATCTATGCCTATTACCCTGTACTAGTATCAACTCAAAATGGATTAAGGACCTTAATATCATACCCAAAACTCTGAAGTTAGTACAGGAAAGAGCAGGGAATACTCTGGAAGCAATAGGTATGGACAAAGAATTCTTCGGTAGAACTCCAGCAGCCCAGTAACTAAGAGAAAGTATGGACAAATGGGAATACATGAAGTTAAAAAGCTTCTGCACAACAAAAGAAATAGTCTCTAAATTGAAGAGCCCACCCACAGAGTGGGAGAAAATATTTGCTAGTCATACATCAGACAAGGGACTGATAACTGGAATATACAGAGAGCTCAAAAAACTATACTCCCCCAAAATCAATGAACCAATAAAGAAGTGGGCAATTGAACTAACCAGAACTTTTTCAAAAGAAGTCCAAATGGCCAAAAAACACACGAAAAAGATGTTCACCATCTCTAGCCATAAAGGAAACACAAATCAAAACCACACTAAGATTCCATCTCACCCCATTAGAATGGCTCTCATCAAGAACACCATCAACAACAAATGCTGGTGAGGATGCAGGGATAAAGGAACCCTTATATACTGCTGGTGGGAATGTAAGCTAGTAAACCAATTTGGGAAACAGTATGGAGGCTTCTTAAAAAACTAAACACAGATCTGCCATTTGATCCAGCAATCCTACTCCAAGGGATATACCTGAAGGAATGTGACTCAGGTTATTCCAAAGGCACCTGCACACCCGTGTTTATTGCAGCACTATTCACAATAGCCAAGCTATGGAAACAGCCAAGATGCCCACTACTGACAAATTGATTAAGAAAATGGATTATTTACACGCAATGGAATTTTACTCAGCCACAAAGAAGAATGAAATTTTGTCATTCTCAAGTAAGTGGATGGAACTGGAGATCATGTTAAGCAAAGTTAGCCAGGCTCAGAAGGCCAAAAATTGTGTGTTCTCCCTCATATGTGGATTATAGACCTAAAACAAATGCAGTAATATTATTGAACATGGGTCACATGCTAAGGGAAGATCATGTACAGGAGGAACAGGGAGAGGGAAGAAACCTAAAACCTGAAAGTGTTTGATGTGCCCACTATAGAGGAGCTAATATAGTAACCTTATACTGACAGAGGCCACGATGGGAAGGTGATTGGGAAGTAGTAAAGCGGTCTGATAGAGATGAACCAATTCAGGTTATAATACATTTGTGCATGAAAGCAATGTTAGGAATCTGTCTGTATAGCTGTCTTTATCTCAAGCTAACAAAAATGCTGTCTTTCTTATTATTGGTTATGTCTTCCCTTCAATAAAATTGGAGAAGAGGTTGTGCCTGAAAGCAAGGGGGCTAAAGGGGGAAGGGGAGAAGGATAGGGGGCAGGGAAGAGAGATGGCCCAAACAATGTATACATATATGAATAAATGTATAAACAATAAAAAATTATTTGTGTAATATAAAATTTTTTCCTAATGTCTACCTTTTATTTTGGTAATGAGAATTTTTTTTTTTTTCAGTACTGGTGTTCTTTTTGATCTAGTTATTTTGCAGATGGAGTCTTGCTTCCTTGGATCAGCCTGAACCATTATCTTCTTATTTTATGCTTCCCACAGTACCTGGGATGACAGGCATGTGCCACCATACCCAACTTTTTCAATTGAGAACTTGAACTCAAGAACTTGAGGTCTTGTGAACGTTTTCCTCCCAGTCTGGTCTGGAACCATGATCCTCCTGACCTTAGCTCCTTGCATAACTTCCATGATAGGCACACACCACTGCACTCAGCAAAAAATATTTTTAATGCCAAAAAGAGAAAATTACCACTTTGACACTGGATTTTTTTAGCTTTTCCCAGGAAAATAATGAGCTGGAATTTAAATCTGTATAAGGAGTTCAATATTCATGCTAAAACCCCCATTGTCAAGAGACATTAATCTGTTTTTAAGAGTACTTATTCTCCAGGACTTACTACAGCAACAGGAGGCAGGTCATTCACATATGGCACATTGGAGTCTGCAAATTCCATCCCTGTAATTAGGTAGTAGGGCAGTGCGCCTACTATTATTCCATGTGACTGTAAGAGAAATGCTTTATGTTTAATTGAACTTTTCTAGAATGTATATTTATTCTCTGGAAAGGTTTATATTTAGTCTTTCACATTTGTATGTATAATTAGAAAAAGGATAATGCCTCTTAAGGAATGGGGGAGGGTGTAGATAACTGCACTAATTTGAGTTGTCAACAAGCAATATTTATAGTTGTTAAGGCAGTGTCAGCTAGCACTTAGATTACGAAGCTCAGAACGCACTCATTTACATAAGCTCACTCTATCCTAATGGGTCTCCATCCTTCACGTGCAAAAGAAGCATCTGAGGGAACTTGGTATGATGCACATTCCAAGGCTGCACTCCCAGAGTCTCACCCAGCATTTCTGGCATGTGACCCGGGAATGGATCACTTGAACAGGGGCTACCTACTTGGTGAAACACTATTTTAAGAACGTGTGCCTCTTTTAATACAGGGGAAATTGTAGCAGAGAGCAAGACAGAGACTTCTCTAGAAGTCAAACGACAGCGATGTGCACAAAAGAGACTGGAAGAAGTGCTTGTGGTCCTGCGTACTTTCCCATCCCTCCTCCAGCAGCTGGGGAACCTGCCCTCCTGGTTGTATAATGTGAACCCTCTGACCAAATTAATCAATGCCTTACAACTGGTTCCCCAGCAGTTAGCATAATCATACTATATGGAAAAAACAATCTTTTCTTTCCTTGGAGTTGCTGGAAACCCTGTTAAGATAATGACTTAGGCCTCACTTAAAAACCTGCCACATTCACCCTCCTAAATGTCCATCCACTCTCATAGATTGCTGCCCTGAATACAGGTGCTTTGTGCTGCTTGTGCTAATGGTTTTCTACGAACTGTTCTAGACACATGACAACCCGGTGTCACAGTGCTGCTAAAGAATGCATTCTCTGTGCCCAGAAGAACCTGTATAAATATTCTCAATAAATAAATAACAGTTGTCATTTTCAGAATATGACAATCTCCAGCTGTCTGTGCTTAAAGTGAGCGACGTGTCATTTATCCTAATAGATGTGAATGCGTGCATTGTACATACCAGTGAGTCACCTAATTCTTATTCACTCCAGCCCTGGTCTCAGTTGGGGGCAAGTGCCTCTAACAGGGTTTGGCTGGATCAAATCACAAACTGAAAAATCTTGGTCAATTATAGAAGCCCGAGGCTAAGAAGGGAGGTGACTTTTCACACCTCCTCACAGACCCCTCCTCTTCCCAGGCTAACCAAAGAAGCCAGTCAACTTCCCATCTGTGGAATTTCTGGGAATCTTTCTCCCCCTGTAATTTAACATGACTCAGTTGTTCTGTGTCCTGATATTACAAGTGGTGAGAAAGTCGCCTAATCCTGCTGGCATCCCCTCTTGTCAGCACCTCTTTATCTGCCTCTTTAAAGGCTCAACATGTTTTGATTTACAATACGCACCAAGATAACTGCAGGTGCCCTCTTTAATAAGCAAGGTTAACTCACCTGAGATGCATTCTTTTATTGCAAACAAAAGCAGCACATGAGCAGGAAACACAATTAATACAGGTGCTTCCCTGAAACTTAGCAAATGCCTGTTGTCTTGAAAGGGAGAAAAAAATCTTCACTATTGCCTGGAGGCTCCTTTCACGCTATTTCAAGTGAAGGATTTGAATTAGAATAGGTTTGAAGGAAAAAGGGAAAACCCTCTGTGCTCTGCAGAAACCCGACCAAGAAGCCCCATATAAGGAACTGTAAATTGTTTAAGGACTTAGGCTATTCAAGGGTAAAATGTTGACCAAAACTGGCCCTAATACTGGATTTCTGGGAACAACCCATCCAATGAAATTATCAGGCTAATATGGGGCACATTTTAGGGAGGTATTTCTTTTTTTTTTTTAAGTACTCCAGTTAAGGCAACCTGTCATTTGATTCTCTTCAGAAATACATAATGCATGTATTAATTCAGGGAAAGCATTTGATTCTGTTGGAGACAGATGAACTAACTTTCTCTTCAACTTGCTTGAAGTTCAGAGTTCACTACTCTAGTGGTTGACAGTTCACTACTTTAAAACCTTAGAAGTTAACTGAGTCTTTTTGTCATGAGGTGAAGGTAAATCTTTTTAAGAGGTTGTTGAAGATACTTGCTCATGTTAAGAAATACTCAAAAAGGAAAACAAGCAAAATAAGTGAGGCAATCCTGCCAAACAGTTTAATTTTGTAAATCTTGTGAAGAAAGTTAAGATGCAAAGCTCTGAAAAACTAAAGGAGGAAATTGTAGACTTACCAACAACTGCTGACAAGCAGTTTGAGTTGCCAAGTATATGGCATCTATTTTGAAAAACCTTGATCACTTCTTTAAACAAGTCACTTGTCTGTTATCTTTTTACTCTTGGTCCTGAGACTGGTTTCTCTGGCACCCTTTTTTTAAGCAAAGTGTTATTTTTCAGCCTTTGCTGAATCACTTCCCAATATTAATTTACCCAGGAGATCAGATACTCATGTTTACAACTCTGATTCTTCCTTTTTCCCTTGAGCACACACAGAGAATAGGTTTTCAATAAATGTTTTTGGCCTAGCCACATTTCCTCAATGGCGAGAATCTACCTGCTCTAGGAATGACAAGTGTATGCTCAATTACACCTGTTCCTCTTTTTTTCAGGTGATTGCTTTAGATCTTGCCAATTTGTGTGCTCATTTTCTCAAGCATGCTAATTTAAATTAGAATGAAGTTTGCTAAACTTTTATCAGGTACCACAGTCTGACAGAAGCAATGACTTGGTTTTCCAGAATTCTGTTCTTTCATGACCCAATTGTAAATGCCTAAAGAATCCTATTATTTTGAACACCAGAATATAATTCTAAATTTCCTTCTGAATAGTCTATATATAAAACAAGGTTTTGTATGCACTGATTTTTGCATAATAAAAGAGTGCTACTTTATGGAGTTTCCTATGATTTATAAAAATAAAAGCAACAAAGGAGCTAAGGTAGCCAGATAGAACACCTAAAAGTTTGACATGCAAAGCTGAATCTGAATTTTAGATGGACAATGAATTATTTGTTAATATAAGTATGTCTTATGCAATATTTAGGACATAATTATGCCAAAAGTTACTTTTTTGTCTGAAATTCAAATTTAGTTCAGCTCCCTTTATTTGGCAGCCTTAGAGTTGAGTAAAGCCAAAATTGACTTATATCTCTGTGTTTCTGTGAGTAACATTTTAATGGGAAACAAAGGAATGACTTATATTTTGATTTTGGTATTGAAGGAAAAACAAGAAGATTAATTTAAATAAGAGATAAAAATAAGATATTATTGGCAAGAAATATTAACCTGAATGGGAATCTCATGCCTTTTTTCACATTCTAGTAAAATATAAATTTTCTCTGTGTGTATTAATATGAAAACTCCATTGTTTTCTGACTGAATTAGCATTTGTTATTTTTGTGCATGACCCTCTGAAACACTTTCCATGACTCAAGGCAATGACAGTCACTCAAAACTGATGAAGTCTTATGAGAATAGCAAATGGAGAAATAGTAGTCTGATTAAAATCAGCTCAGTTCAAGGAAGAAGGGATTCTCTTCACCAAATTGGACTGTTATAAGCAGAATATAGGGAACCAAATACCTCAGATAATTTTCCAAATCCAACAAAAATGTACTAAAAACAATTTTTTTTCAAAAATCTTAATTGTAAAAGCAGAATATACTAATTTTTTCTTTCATGGTCTATGATTATTAGCAATGTAAGAACAAAATCAGTTGAATGAGTTTTCTTATAATTTTATACTATAATCCAATTCAAAATATTTGGTTATAAAGTTAAGAAATAGGATATAAATTATTTTGATTAATATTAGATCTTTGTACAGTTCAAGCTTTATGTATGTGCTAGTATTCACCATATGTATGAATTGCAATGTCTCTTATTTTGTAATTAAATTTTTTTATTTTATTATTTTCCACATCAATCTTGATAATTCTCACTATCTTTTTCTTCCTTACTCCTAAAATAAGTAGAGTTCAAAATGAAAAAAAAATTTAAAAGAGAGAGAAGCCGGGTGCCAGTGACTCACGCCCATAATTCTGTGTACTAAGAGGCTGAGATTATGAGGACAGAGGTGTGCAGCCAGACCAAGCAAATAGTTTGTGAGACCCCAGCTCCAAAACAATCAGAGCAAGATGGATTGGGGGTGTGGATCAAGGGGTAGAGAGCTTGCTTTGCAAGTTTCTGCTTTGCAAGTGTGAAGCCCTCAGTTCAAAGTTCAAACCCCAGTCCCACAAAAAAAAAAAAAGAAAGTTGGTATATCTATTCTCATGATGCAATGGCCTTTCTTAATGATCTGTCTGTATTAAACCCAATGTTAATTGTTGTAACCTGAAGTTCCCAGAATGAAACTGCTTTCGGTTTAATTGACTTGATGAGATATTAGAGAGTGACAAGAGTTTCTTTTTGGTTCCCTAAGGAATGAACAGTGGGTTTATAACATGCAGTATGTCTCAGTTAACATGGTGACGTATAGATACTGGGTCTTCTGACAAAAGTTTTCTTGACCATCATTTTTTGTTTTTAGTGTGCAGTGTTATATGTTGAATATCTGTTCAGTCTCTGGGAAGAAGCCAAATTTATTGTTCATCCTTCTAATATAAGTAAATATAAGTTAAAAAATGCATGTACACATGTGTTTGTATATATACTCTAATGTAATATAAGAAAAGAATCTGTTATTTTACTATATACTGTCCAGCTCTGTAGTGTTACCAACATCAATAAAATTGATTACTTTAGAAGAGTTCAGAATGTCTATTTTCCTGAAAAACACAAGAAGATCTTAATCCTAAAGCAGAAGAAAAGAGCCAAAAAAGAGTCCAGCAAACACTGCAGGAACAGATCTGTTTGGCTGTATGCTCATCAGAAACAACGAACACACTTGGTGCTTACTGAAGCTATAGAGTAAAACCAGCTCTCATCAAAGTGGACAATCAGAGAGAAATATTCCAAAAGGGGAGAGAGAAACAAGTCAGAAAAGCTTGGAGAAGACAGTGGAATCAGAGGTGATAATGGATCAGAAGCAGAGATGGCACAAAAAACCAAGACAGCTCTAGGGAGAGAGAACAAAACTGTCACCCGGAACACAGGCAAGCTATTACTTGTGCATGTAAGTACTATGGAAATTAGTGTCCAAAAGGGGAAAAGTGTGCCATAGTAAAGGAAAGATGCTATAGTCAATGTGGTTAAGAATCATACACAATTCCACTATGGAGATTTGCAATGCACAATTAACCGTTATACTTTCTGTAAGATCCTATTTTTTTTAATCTCTGTAATCTGGTTAATAAATACATGCATGTTTAAAACTGATTTCCTCATACCTATTTGACTGTAGAATTAACTTTTCCAACTGCCTGGTAACATTCCCTATTGTATGATGGATGAAGCTATGAATACCAGTGATGTTCCTGTGTAGCTGGGGATGGTAGGCATGCACCACTGTGTCCAGTTATTGGTTGAGATGGAGTCTGATGAACTTTTGCCTGGGCTGGGGAGAATGGTGATTCTCCCAATTTCCACCTCCCAAGTAGTTAAGATTACAGGCATGAGCCACCAGGCCCAGCAGCTCCTAATTTTTTTATGGTACAGTTTCCTCCACTGTCAAAAAGGAGAAAAAGAAAATAATAAGTTGTTGGAGGCGGGGAACAGATGAGGTACTACCTGTAAAAAGGGTAACACAGTGCCAGCAATAGGGAAGCAAAAATCTTAATACTAAGAATCCCATGCTCAAATTTCTTCCTCTGTAAATTCTCTAAGCAGAGTTTCTATCTGGCTACTCAAAGACTTTTTGAGAATAGAGATGAATGAATGACCAAGGCAACAAGGTGCCTGAGCCTATGGTCAACTGTACACAAGTATGAGCTTACCAGCCCCATGGCGGGTTGCAAGGATTTAGTAAGACCTATATAAAGGTCTTAGCAATTTGATGGGCAGTAGCAGGTATGACTATTCTAACTGTGGCAGAGATGAGCTGATAGATGATGCAAATAGGCTGAGTTGGGTTTCTTAACCCCTCATGGTGCCCCTTTCACAAGTTTTCAGTATCTGCTTTGCTGAGACATGTACAGACACTGGAATTTGTGTCTGTGAGCTCAAGTATGAGGAATCCTTACCACTGGGAACTGACATTGTAAAGGAATGAAGGAAAGATCTGGGAGGAGTGTTGAGTCCTTGGAATGGAGGCCAGAAACACTACAGTTTTCCCAGGGAGAGTGAAAATTCCCCATCTTTATCTGTTTTATTATTATCATTATTATTATTATTATTTTTGCTTTAGTTATTTTTCAGATAGGGCCTCATGTTTTTGCCAAGAGTTGGTCTGGATTACAATCTTCTTACCTACACCTCCCACATAGCTGGGATTATAGGCATGAAACACTGTACCCAGCCTATCTTCATCTTTTAAAAGAAGTGATAGGTAAAGAAATAGATTCTTTTTAAAAACCTTTTTATTTTGAAATACTTATAGATTCACAAGAAATTGCTCAGTGTACCCTTCACTAGTTCCCCTTAGAGGTTAAATCTTTTTTTTTTTTTGTAGTGAACATGATAGGAAAGTTTATTTAAAAAATAATACACCTTCAGTAGACTAAAGCCCTTTATCTCTAGAGAGAGAGAACAAGAATGACCCAGAGGTCATATTTTTTTTTTCATTTTTCTTTTATTATTCATATGTGCATACAAGGCTTGGTTCATTTCTCCCCCCTGCCCCCACCCCCTCCCTTACCACCCACTCCACCCCCTCCCACTCCCCCCCCTCAATACCCAGCAGAAACTATTTTGCCCTTATCTCTAATTTTGTTGAAGAGAGAATATAAGCAATAATAGGAAGGAACAAGGGTTTTTGCTGGTTGAAACAAGGATAGCCAAACAGGAAGTTGACTCACATTAATTTCCTGTGCATGTGTGTTACCTTCTAGGTTAATTCTTTTTGATCTAACCTTTTCTCTAGTACCTGTTCCCCTTTTCCTAGTGGCCTCAGTTGTTTTAAGGTATCTGCTTTAGTTTCTCTGCGTTAAGGGCAACAAATGCTAGCTAGTTTTTTAGGTGTCTTACCTATCCTCACCCCTCCCTTGTGTGCTCTCGCTTTTATCATGTGCTCAAAGTCCAATCCCATTGTTGTGTTTGCCCTTGATCTAATGTTCACATATGAGGGAGAACATACGATTTTTGGTCTTTTGGGCCAGGCTAACCTCACTCAGAATGATGTTCTCCAATTCCATCCATTTACCAGCGAATGATAACATTTCGTTCTTCTTCATGGCTGCATAAAATTCCATTGTGTATAGATACCACATTTTCTTAATCCATTCATCAGTGGAGGGGCATCTTGGCTGTTTCCATAACTTGGCTATTGTTAATAGTGCCGCAATAAACATGGGTGTGCAGGTGCCTCTGGAGTAACAGTATTTTGGGTATATCCCCAAGAGTGGTATTGCTGGATCAAATGGTAGATCGATGTCCAGCTTTTTAAGTAGCCTCCAAATTTTTTTCCAGAGTGGTTGTACTAGTCTACATTCCCACCAACAGTGTAAGAAGGTTTCTTTTTCCCCGCATCCTCGCCAACACCTGTTGTTGGTGGTGTTGCTGATGATGGCTATTCTAACAGGGGTGAGGTGGAATCTTAGTGTGGTTTTAATTTGCATTTCCTTTATTGCTAGAGATGGTGAGCATTTTTTCATGTGTTTTCTGGCTATTTGAATTTCAGAGGTCATATTTTGATAACTATAGTTCAATAGCAAACCCAGGACACTGCAATGGGTATGAAGAGTATGCATAGTTCTAGACCAATTTATTACATGTGTCGTTTCACCACCACAATCAAGATATAACACTGAAGGGCTGGGGGTTTTGCTCAAGTGGTAGAGTGCTTGTCTAGCAAATGGGAGGGAGGCCCTGGGTTCACTCCCCAGTATCACACACAAAAAAAAAGAAGGTAGAAAATGAAAGCCTTTGTTTTGCCTATTGTTCCATTTTTAAGAGTCAGTCCTTTCTTATTAAGAAAAGAGCTCACATTACTACAAATATTAATTACTTTTATTGACTATATTTCAACTTTCACAACTGGAAATAGGCATGAACAACAAAAAGACATTATTTAAGGGTTTTGATACCACAATTCATGAATATTACGGAACTTGTGAACATTTCTTCTCTGGTTGTAATGTGCTTCCCTTTCCTCTTTGCAAATCTGGTCATAATATGTAAATACTTTGAGAAGTAACTTTATATTCTAATTCAGTTCTTCCCCTGTGTCATCATTTATGATTGCATTGGCATAAATGTATGTATTTTACAAAAGGCAAAATATGTTGAAGAAAGAACCTAATGGTGAAACAGATGCCATTTAAAAAGCCATAAACAAGCTTACAGTAGTAAGTGGTGACATGAATAAATTGTTTTTGAGAGAAAATTCAGACTTAATATCATTACTAAGCCACAGCTGAAAGGCAAAACTATATTTCAAACAGTAATAAAGGCTGGCAACACTGTCTTAGAAATGATCCCATGATGGCATCATAATGACTGATTAAAAAAAAAAGAAAAAAGAAAATCTTGGAATCTCCTCGTGCTAGTTGGGGATGTAAAAATTCAACAATGACATGACTGGTTATATACTGTATTATTTGCCATATTCTTCTCTGGTATTTAAGACAAATATGTCAAAAATTAAGAGAGCAATTTTCATAGTTTCAATACGGCTATAGTTCCTAGTTTGTTATAAGGCATAATCATGACATTCGTAGTTCAGATGATTGTTGAACTTGCTAGATCTCTACACTGGCGAATGCTATTATAACCAATAGTTTTAGCCATAAAATGAGACCCTTACAATAAGTGGTGAGTAAAATTATATTGAAATTGAGAGGCTGGGGGGGTGCAGATATCTGTATTCACCAACTATACCAGCAAAGAATATGGCTCTGGCACCCCTCCTAGCATTAATTAGCAGCATTTTTGATAAGTGTGTTTTATAAAATAAGATAGTCTCCTAAAATGCATTCTATGAAAATAAGTCTGTTTTTAATGCTACAACCAAGACATTATTGTTGTTAATACAGTTTTACCAATAGTTTAGCATTCTCTCTTGCATTTCAGTCATTCTTTTGAGAATTATTTTTTTATTTGTCTTGAAGTTCTTAGAAATTTCTTTAGAAAATAGTTAGAGATGTGCTAATTTCACACTGGAAAATGTTTGACGGCCTGTACAATTATTGGGTAACTGTTATTTCCTCTTAGCATTTTGAAGATCCATTTTCTGGTGGACTCAATCAAAGTGCCATTCCCTTTAGGTGTGTGTGGGTGTGTGGGTTTGTGTGCTCTATCCTCCTTTAAGAATGTCTCTTTGTCTTTGGCAATCTGCAGTTTCACTGTGTATGTGGTTTTCATTTTCCTTCAGCTTTTTTGAGTTTTACTGGGATTGTGAATCTATGGGTTTGTGTTTTCATTATTTCTGCAAAATTCTTGGCCAATGTTGTTTTGAATAGTACCTTTTCCCGATTCTACTGTCCCCGCTCAGGACATTTGATTATATTTTTGTTAGGCCTTCCTAGCCTCCTCCATGTTCACTAAGTTTTCTCTTTATTCTGTTCTACCAGTCATTAGAGTGTAATCTATAATTTAGTCCATTGAGTTTCTAATTTGATTTCTAAAAATTATTTGGTTCATTTTTTTTACTTTGCTGGACACTTTTTATAGTCTTATTTCTTAATAATACTTAAAGCATCCCCTCTTCTTTTAAGAACGTTAAAGATACCTATTTTATACCAGTAAGTAATACTTCATACTTCTGAAGTCTTTGTGGGTCTGAGATATAATCTTAGTATTTGGTCAATTTTTTTTTTTAATTTGGAGCTTTCTGTTTTTGTTCTTGATCTATTAACTCATGCTCATGGTGATTTATTTCCTCACTAAATATCATATACTTTATTCTTAGCTCACATTCCTTGGGATTTGGACTATAGGACTTTTTTGAAGCTCAAGTTTAAAGTGTTTTAGATATGATTTATTTTTGTTTCTATCAGTCACCTACAGGTACTACCTATACAGGACCAGTTCAAATTAAATTCTTAGCTCTGGGTTTTTCAAGGTCATTGAATTCTTTGAAATCTATCCCCAAACCCATGTAAAGCCTTGCTTGTGGTTTTGAATTCTCAGGGAAATATTTTCCTAAACCTTTATCCTAAGAACCAAGTCTATGACAGCTAAACATCTGTTTCCTATTTGTCTCTGCCAGACATTTTGTTTGGTTAATTAACATACTGTTAATTAATTGTAAGTAATTATATTATTAATCATAGCATCTTTATCTTTTCATCAAAAGAGTCGCTTTGGGGGGGTTCTGGATTCATCTCTGATCCAAACTTTCTTTCTTGAGCAGGCTTAGATGCTTTTCATATATACACAGAGATATGGCCCATGAAGGCCTGGGCTCTGAGCCTCTGTAAATGTTGGGTGCTCCCAGAGCAACTGCCAATTCAGGGAGACTTTCAAGGTAGCTTCTTTGCCATGTTACCTGGAATAGAATACAGAATGTCATTCAATGATAGAATGAAATCTACAACTAGAACTCAGGCTAATACTATAGCCAAATGGGGAAGAAAAGAAGTGGAAATATACTTCATTTATCATTCATTGTGAAAAGACATCAGAGTGTGTCTTAGAAATTAAATTAAGCATATTATACAAAATGGGAAAAGCAGCACTGTAAACCATCAAAAAGTTGATAAATCTTTCAAATTATTAGAAGAAAAATGCACATAAACTAAAATAGAGCAAAGACCGACATTAAGTAGGATGTAAAAGGCTAAGGGAGCTATACATTTAAGAAAACACATGCATAAAAATAAAGCATAACACACCCAGGCAATGTAGAAAGATATAACAGACAAAAGTGGGACTAAATGTCAGAATTAAAATATGATGACAGAATGAGAACAAACATACACAGAATCGAAGTGCTATAGACTCTCCACTGAAAAGACTTTTAGATTGAATTACAAATTCAGCGAAATGCTAAACACAAAAGCTATTTCTCAGAATGGATGAAGGGAAAAAGATACATACATTGTAGCATGAAAATGCAAATGCAAGACTATGTGAGGGTTATGATGTTAGACAAGGTTAAATTCACAGCATAGAAGCATTAAATAAAACAAAGAAGGTGTTGAATAATGATAAATGCCATAATTCACAAGAAGGCACAACAGTCACGAATAGTTATCTGCTTAATTATGTAGCATAAAGATTCCTAAGGGAAAACTTTAATGTATAAAAAGATTAACGGGGTCTGAAGATGTAGCTCAGTGGAGCAGCCTTACCTACCATGCCCAAGGTTCCGGGTTCAATCCCAGAACTGCAAATGAAAAACAAAACAAACAAACAACAACAGCAAAACATGTAGAGGGTTATAAGGAATAACTATTTGGCTACTAAAGTCTCAGTACATTTCAAAATAGTAAGTTTTGTTTTATTTTTTTATCCACAGTGAAATAAGACTGGGGTGAATTCAAGTATGATATATTTGATACATTGTAAAAACCTCTATAAATACTACAATGAACTCCCACCTAGCACACTGATAAAAAAAAAAAAAGACTAGTCATAAATGCCTATTTTGTAAAAATAAAGAAAACTTGGGACCTGAAAAAAATTTTATTCTCTTTTAAAAGAAATAAAAAATGCTAAAACAACACATCCTGAAGTCTATGGGAGACCAAAAAAGGTGATAAGAGGAAAATCAAACTTCAAAAACAAAAAACCCCTCAGAAAGGAAGGAATAGTCTGGGGCTGTGGCCCTAATGGCAGAGCACCTGCTTAGGAAGTGCTAAGGCCTTAGTACAAACTCCAGTACCGCCAAACAACAACAACAACAAAAAAGGGTGGGGAAGGAATTAAAACCAACTAAATTCACTCAAAATAAGAAATTGTGGTTACTAATTAAATAAATCTAACAAGCTCAGAATTAAGAAACTAAATAAAATATGAAATTTCTCAATAGCTACAACAAGAAGAGTGAATTTAACTAATTCAAGAAATTGTCCCTTTAGCCTTGGTGGAGTGGCTCAAGTGGTCGAGTGCCTGCTTAGTAAGTTTGAGGTCCTGAGTTCAAACCCAAGTACCACTTATGAAAAAAAGAAATTGTCACTTTAAAAATTAGTCAGATGGATAACTCATTAACATAATCATATAGCTGAAAAACAAAAAGGAACCTAAAAAAATCATTACAAACAATAAGTAAAATGACATTAGTACAAAAAATAACTTATTTTGTTAGGTATAAGTGGAACTTATTTTAAAATGTAAAGAAATAAAGTAGTATTAATTATAGAAGCAGAATGATAAAATATAATAGGAATAAATCTAAGAAAATGTTCAAGATGTAGGTAAAAGTACTTTAGAAGAACACAGAGGGACAAAACAAGAATTGAGTGAGGGGCTGGTGGAGTGGCTCAAGTAGTAAAGCACCTGCTTAGCAAGTGTGAAGTCCTGAGGTCAAACTCCAGTGCCACACACAAAAAAAAAATTTAAAAAAAAAAAGAATTGAGCAAAAAAGAATTCTTGGATAACACTCAATATTTTAAAGTCAGCAAATCTCCCTGTATTAATCTATACATTATTATCCCAATGAAATTAATACACGAATAATTTTTAGAATGGGCACTAATTTAGGAATACATAATTTATGAGGTGGGATTAGTTCTACATGGTACTAAAATATAACACAACATTAATTTAAATGTTTTTCTGGTACATAAAAACAACATAATAGAACAAATGAAGAGTTGAGATGTACACCAAAATCTCCATGACAATGTGCCTTATTTTGCAAATTCATGCCAAAAAGAAATTAAAAAACAATATTTATCCAATAACTAGTGATGAACAATTGCCTTGCCTTCTGGAAAATATTAAATTAATTCCAACCCCAGTTCTTATGTTAGGACGAAATCCAATGGAATCAGAGATTTAAACATTATAAAAATCAATTCTAAATATAGTAAAATAAATTATGCAAGACTCTTAAAGTGAATCTTGGAGAGTGAGAAGCTTTTCTAAACATGTCACAAAACTTAAAAGCCATAAAAGGGGATGGTGTCATATACACACACAAAAAGGTGATGTGTCTACATAAAAATTAAACATTTTCCGGATAATAGAATAGTATAACTAAAGTCAGTGACAAAGTAGAAAGGAGGGCTGGTGGAGTGGCTCAAGTGATAGAGCGCCTGCCTAGCAAAGCCTAGCAAGTGGGAGGCCCTGAGTTCAAGCCCCAGTACTGCAAAAAAACAAGGAAAAAGAATAAAAAACAATGTGTAGTAAAGGAATATCACTCTTAATATATTAAGAGTCCTTAGAACTCAATTACAAAAAGTAATTTTAAAACCAATAGGAAAATAAGGAAGAGGACATAGTAGGTAGTTTATAGAAAAGTAAGTTCAAACAACTTTTAATGAATTGAAGTTGAATGAGATGAAATGAATACATTTTCATCCTAGTTGGTCTTTAAAGAAATGTTTGTTAAAATAACAACAAAATATAACTTAAATCTGTAGATTTGGATCTACTGAAATATGTTTGCATGTATGATTGTTTCTAATTCTAGCTTGGTGGTGAACCATCTCAAGATGTTAAGGTAATTTCCTCTACCGAGGGCAACCAGGAGACGAGATTGAGATGACCATGAACTTTTCATTACACACACTAGATTGTATAATTTTTTAAACCATGTCTGTACTAATTTCATAGGATAAAATAATTATTCAAAAATACAAAGTGAAGCTGGGTGCTTGTAGCTCACGCCTGTAATCCTAGCTACTCAAGAGGCAGAGATCAGGAGGGTCATGGGTCAAAGCCAGCCTGGGCAAATAATTCATGAGACCCTATATCAAAAAACCCTTCACAAAAATAAGGCTGGTGGAGTGGCTCAAGGTAAAGGCCTTAAGTTCAAGCCCCAGTACCGCAAGGAAAAAAGTAAAAATGAAGTGAAGCCAGAAAAATTAAGTAAGTCAATTAATGTCACACAGGTAATAAATAGCCTATGTTTCATCAGAACCAAGGGATATGCTCTGAACAAAAATACATGGATATATTGTTGACATTATTCACATTATAATTTCTAAACCTTTGGTCAATGAATCCAACATGAATGGACTTGAGTAAGGTCCATGTGAACACTTCTTGAAAGATTGGTATTTTTACTTTGTAATTTTGGGTTTTTTTTTTTCCTCAGGGCTGGGGATCAAACCTAATACCTCATTCAAGTTAGCCAAATATTCAATCACTGAACTACATCCTCAGCCCTGCTTTCATTTTTTATTTTACTAACAGAGACAGAGTGCAACCTGCGACGCCTTAATTTTTAACAAGCATCTTAAAGAATAGGTTTTTAAAAACAAAAGCATTTGAAACCATTTTAAAGCTTTTCTTCATTCATAAAATAAGATTTTATGTGAATAAGTATGTGTAATCATTACTCCAGTCTTAAAATATTAAAGTACAAAACCTAGACTGAGAATGAAAATATATCTTGATATCCTATTAGGCTGCAGTGAACTGAGGAATCAAGGAGTCTGTCTCTGGAACATTACAGAGTCCCTCGATAGGAGTGAACCAAGCAAATTTACTCTTCTCTTCTTTGCTTTCTTTCTTCTTCTTCCCTTTTTAAATCACAGAATCCACTTACCAAAATTGGAACCTAACAGAGCACTGACCTTTAGACTATAATGGCTTCTTCAGGGCCATTACAACTTTCAGGGCAAATCCCTTCAAATCTTTCAGCCTACAAGTAAAGGTTGCAATGTTTTATAGCACAAAGTACCAACTCGACTTGAACATTCATGTTTCCCACTGAAAGCCAAAACCATTACTACATTGGGGACTTTGTAGTGTATGATATTCTTAAAATCAAATTTATCTTTAAGTATAAAAGGGGGATTTTAATAAAGTATACTATCCTAGGATAGTAGGTTTGGCTGAAACCCAAAAGGCCACCAAATAAAGCTTTCTACACTGATTAGGATTCCTGGATTGTTTTCTAGCTGAATTTGAAGGAAGAGAGAACTAGGTTTTGTTTGCATCAAAATTTAAAGTAAATGTCTAAGAAGTGATATTGTCTTTTATCTTTTCCTTTTTGCTCTTAACTTCTAATGCCCAAGTCAATAAACATTTATCAGTTATGCTTTAAGTTTAAATGCAATATCGACTTATAATTTGGAAAACAAACATGAATAAGGATGAAAAATAAAATCATCACATAAATTTCAGTGTTTGTCCCATCAGTATGTATTATGATTAGGTTATTCTACAAGTCTTATAAATGCCTAATAGTGGTGGCTTCAGAAGAATGCAAAGTTTTTCTCTGTCCTGTTCAATCCAGTCAGAATTTCAGGGCTAGATAGCAGCTCTGTTCCATAAAGTCCTCAGGAAATGAGGTCTCTTCCATCTCTGGTACCTCTGTGCTCAGCTCCATTCCCAGAGTCACTAAAGATCTGAGGTAGAATCTCCACTCATCACACTCATTCTAGCCAGCAGGATCAAGAAAGGGGAAAGAAATGGGCCTGGCTCTTTCTTTTTAAAGTATTTCTAAAATTAGACATGACACTTTCGCTTACTTGGTATTTCCCAGAACATAGTCACATGACTATCCATTCTTTCGCAAGGAGGGCTGGGAAATAGAATCTTTTTATTTTATTTTATTTTATTTTTTTGAATGACCTGGCAAATGAAAAGCCTATGCTGTTTTCTACTTGTTAAATTCCATTGCTTCTTTTAATGGTGCCCATTCTTGTACTATCACTAGGGGAGGTCAATTTTGAAACATTATCTTTGTTCTGTCTTGAATTGTAAAATCACAAGATGAAAATTGGCTTTAAGATAAAACTTAGAAATAATGGGGGAATTTTTAGAATAATGTAAGCCAACAAAATTGACTCAAAATTAAATAGAAAATAATAGATACTAAAATCTTTATCATTGCCTGTCACAAACTTTCTTATACTCAAATAAAGACATTCAGTACAAATGGGTAATTTTACCAAGTTCTCAGATTTTTAAATAACCTTTTTAAAAATTATGAACCATCTCAGAGAGTCAAAAAAGAGAAAAGTTACTCATTTATTTTATAAGACTTATAAAACCTCTTCACCAGAGCTTGTTAAGGAGACTATAACAAAATAAAATCAGAGTTGAAA
Organism: Castor canadensis; assembly: GCF_047511655.1. Lineage (NCBI taxonomy): Eukaryota > Metazoa > Chordata > Mammalia > Rodentia > Castoridae > Castor > Castor canadensis. The sequence goes on from NC_133387.1 coordinate 46,597,677, forward strand.
AGCAGTTATGAATTTAGCTAAAGCTTTTGAAGTATCAGAAAAATGTAAGATTTTTACTGGATTTATATTGACTTTATGGATTAATCTGGGTGGGTTCCTATTTATTTATAAAAGGTAGGTACTGGCAGTTTAGAATTCAGTTTTAAGATTTTTCTCATTTCTCTTTTTCTTCTCAGCTGTTTTGAAAACTAGCCATTTCATGTCTATTCATGTACTGGACACTCTTATTAACACACTACATAACAGACCTAACCTTAATGAATATATCTATCCTTTTTCCTAACAGTACAAAAACTTAATCTATGATCACCCCCTCTAGTATTTTAAATTATAACTAGCAAGGTTTTTAAGTTTTTCTTCCGTAAGTTAGACATATTTATTTGATTAGTTTTCTAAGCATATTTAATAACAAACATTCCTTATGGTATTTGGACCCTAGACCTTTCTAATTTTGAATCATTTTCTTTCTACTTGAGATATTCTTTGGATTTTCCTTTATAATAATTGTGTGTTCTCTTGAGGATTGGTGATGTTTTCTTAATTTCTTCATGTTATTGAAAGACATTTTTGTTGGGTCCACAATTTTAAGTTGACTGTTAATTCTTTCAGCACATTTAAGATACTATTCCATTCTATTGTGCTTCCACAATTGTTATCAAAAAGTTGCCAAGTGCTGGTAGCTCACACCTGTAATGTGTGATCCTTAGGAGGATCATGGTTGGAAACCAGCCCAGGCAAAGAGTTTGTGAGACCCTATCTCAAAAAAACCCATCACAAAAAAGTTCAGATGGAGTGACTCAAGGTGTAGGCCCTGAGTTCAAACCCCAGAACTAAAGAAAAAAAAAAAAAAAACCTTAGCCTAAGTGCTATTTTTGTATGTGATCTGCTTCCCAGGTGTTTTCATATTTTATGTATTTTTTAATGTATTTTGAAGGTAATATACAGTGGATCTAAGTGTAGCTATAATTTTATTTTTCATAGCTGGGATTTATTGACTTCTTGCATCTAATAATTGTTTTCTCATATTGTAATGAGCCCTCTGTATCTATAAGTTCAAGCTACCATAGACTGAAAATATAAAAGAATTGTATCTGTACTGACCATGTACAGACTTGTAATCTTGCTATTTTTCTCTAAACATTATACTGTGATAGTTATTTTCTTGGCACTTACATTATAATGGACACAGGTTGAGTGCCCATCTAATTTGCAATTGGAAATGCTCAAATCCCAAATTTTTGAGTACCAACATTAGTATGTCTTGCATTTTGAAGCATTTTGGATTTTGGTATTTTGGATTAGGAATACTCAACTGATAAAGTCTATTCAAAAAAGAAGGGAGGAAGGAAGGGAAGGAGGGAGGAGGGAAGGAAAGAAAAGAAAGGAAAGAAATTCTAAATCTGAAGCACTTCAAGTCTCACAAAGTTTTTTTTAATTTTTATTTCATTCATATGTGCATAGAATGTTTGGGTCATTTCTCCCCCCTGACCCCACCACCTCCCTTACCACCCACTCCGCCCCCTCCCACTTCCCCAACCCCCTCAATACCCAGCAGAAACTATTTTGCCCTTATTTCTAATTTTGTTGTAGAGAGAGTATAAGCAATAATAGGAAGGGACAAGGGGTTTTGCTGGTTGAGATAAGGATAGCTATACAGGGCATTGACTCACATTGATTTCCTGTGCGTGTGTGTTAACTTCTAGGTTAATTCTTTTTCAGCAATCAAGAGTCTCCCCAAAAAGAAAAGTCCAGGACCTGATGGATTCTCTGCTGAATTCTATCAGACCTTTAAAGAAGAACTGATACCAACCCTCCTTAAACTGTTCCATGAAATAGAAAGGGAAGGAAAACTGCCAAACACATTTTATGAAGCCAGTATTACACTTATCCCAAAACCAGGCAAAGACACCTCCAAAAAGGAGAACTATAGGCCAATCTCCTTAATGAACATTGATGCAAAAATCCTCAACAAAATAATGGCAAATCGAATTCAGCAACACATCAAAAAGATTATTCACCACGACCAGGTAGGCTTCATCCCAGGGATGCAGGGGTGGTTCAACATACGAAAATCAATAAACGTAATAAACCACATTAACAGAAGCAAAGACAAAAACCACTTGATCATCTCAATAGATGCAGAAAAAGCCTTTGATAAGATCCAACATCATTTCATGATAAAAGCTCTAAGAAAACTAGGAATAGAAGGAAAGTTCCTCAACATTATAAAAGCTATATATGACAAATCTACAGCCAGCATTATACTTAACGGAGAAAAATTAAAGCCATTCCCTCTAAAATCAGGAACCAGACAAGGATGCCCACTATCTCCACTCCTATTCAACATAGTACTGGAATTCCTAGCCAGAGCAATTAGGCAAGAAGAAGGAATAAAAGGAATACAAACAGGTAAAGAAACTGTCAAAATATCCCTATTTGCAGACGACATGATCCTATACCTTAAAGACCCAAAAAACTCTAATCAGAAGCTTCTAGACATCATCAATAGCTATAGCAAAGTAGCAGGATATAAAATCAACATAGAAAAATCATTAGCATTTCTATACACTAACAATGAGCAAACGGAAAAAGAATGTATGAAAACAATTCCATTTACAATAGCCTCAAAAAAAATCAAATACCTAGGTTAATTCTTTTTGATCTAACCTTTTCTCTAGTTCCTGGTCTCCTTTTCCTATTGGCCTCTGTTGCTTTTAAGGTATCTGCTTTAGTTTCTCTGTGTTAAGGGCAACAAATGCTAGCTAATTTTTTAGGTGTCTTACCTATCCTCACCCCTCCCTGGTGTGCTCTCACTTTTATCATGTGCTCAAAGTCCACTCCCATTGTTGTGTTTGCCCTTGATCTAATGTTCACATATGAGGGAGAACATATGATTTTTGGTCTTTTGGGCCAGGCTAACCTGACCCAGAATGATGTTCTCCAATTCCATCCATTTACCAGCGAATGATAACATTTCGTTCTTCTTCGTGGCTGCATAAAATTCCATTGTGTATAGATACCACATTTTCTTAATCCATTCATCAGTGGAGGAGCATCTTGGCTGTTTCCATAACTTGGCTATTGTGAATAGTGCCACAATAAACATGGGTGTGCAGGTGCCTCTGGAGTCATCTGTGTCACAGTCTTTTGGGTATATCCCCAAGAGTGGTATTGCTGGATCAAATGGTAGATCAATGTCTAGCTTTTTAAGTAGCCTCCAAATTTTTTTCCAGAGTGGTTGTACTAGTTTACATTCCCACCAACAGTGTAAGAGGGTTCCTTTTTCCCTGCATCCTCGCCAACACCTGTTGTTGGTGGTGTTGCTGATGATGGCTATTCTAACAGAGGTGACGTGGAATCTTAGTGTGGTTTTAATTTGCATTTCCTTTATTGCTAAAGATGGTGAGCATTTTTTCATGTGTTTTCTGGCCATTTGAATTTCTTCTTTTGAGAAAGTTCTGTTTAGTTCACATGCCCATTTCTTTATTGGTTCATTAGTTTTGGGAGAATTTAGTTTTTTAAGTTCCCTATATATTCTGGTTATCAGTCCTTTGTCTGATGTGTAGCTGGCAAATATTTTCTCCCACTCTGTGGGTGTTCTCCTCAGTTTAGAGACCATTTTTTTTGATGAACAGAAGCTTTTTAGTTTTATGAGGTCCCATTTATCTATGCTATCTCTTAGTTGCTGTGCTGCTGGGGTTTCATTGAGAAAGTTCTTATTTATACCTACTAACTCCAGAGTATTTCCTGGTCTTTCCTGTATCAACTTTAGAGTTTGGGGTCTGTTATTAAGATCCTTGATCCATTCTGAGTTAATATTGGTATAGGGTGATATACATGGATCTAGTTTCAGTTTTTTGGAGACTGCTAACCAGTTTTCCCAGCAGTTTTTGTTGAAGAGGCTGCTATTTCTCCATTGTATATTTTTAGCTCCTTTTCAAAGACAAGTTGGTTATAGTTGTGTGGCTTCATATCTGGGTCCTCTATTCTGTTCCAGTGGTCTTCATGTCTGTTTTTGTGCCAGTACCATGCTGTTTTTATTGTTATTGCTTTGTAATATAGTTTGAAGTCAGGTATTGTGATACCTCCTGCGTTGTTCTTTTGACTGAGTATTGCCTTGCTATTCGTGGCCTCTTGTGTTTCCATATAAATTTCACGGTAGATTTTTCAATCTCTTTAATGAATGTCATTGGAATTTTGATGGGAATTGCATTAAACATGTAGATTACTTTTAGGATTATTGACATTTTTACTATGTTGATTCTACCAATCCATGAGCATGGGAGATCTCTCAACTTTCTATAGTCTTCATCAATCTCTTTCTTGAGAAGTGTATAGTTCCCAACATAACCATGAAAAGGCAGGCAGCACCAAACCACAGGATAAGAAAAAGCAAGACAGTAGAGAGTAACATCAAGTTAGGTACACACAATCAAACCTTCAAACAACTAAGATAACTAAATGGCAGGAATCACCACATACCTATCAGTACTAACGCTTAATGTTAATGGACTTAATTCACCCATCAAAAGACACCGTTTGACAAAATGGATTAAAAAAGAAGATCCAACAATTTGTTGCTTACAGGAGACTCATCTCACTGACAGAAATAGCATATGCTTAGGATGAAAGGCTGGAAGAAGATTTACCAAGCCAATGGCCCCCGAAAACAAGCAGGAGTAGCAATACTTATCTCTGACAAAGTAGACTTCAAACCTACATTGATCAAACGAGATAAAGAAGGACATTCCATACTAATAAAAGGGGAAATAGACCAAAAGGAAATAATAATCATCAATTTGTACGCACCCAATGTCAACGCACCCAATTTCATCAAACATACCCTGAAAGACCTAAAAGCATATACAAACGCCAACACAGTGGTTGTGGGAGACTTTAACACTCCATTATCATCAATAGATAGGTCATCCAAACAAAAACTCAATAAAGAAATCCAAGATCTAAAATATGCAATAGATCAAGTGGACCTAGTAGATGTCTACAGAACATTTCATCCAACCTCTACACAATATACATTCTTCTCAGCAGCCCAAGGAACCTTCTCCAAAATAGATCATATCCTAGGGCACAAAGCAAGCCTCAGCAAATATAAGAAAATAGAAATAATACCATGCATACTATCTGACCACAATGCAGTAAAAGTAGAACTCAACAACAAAAGTAAAGACAAAAAACATGCAAACAGCTGGAAACTAAATAACTCATTACTTAATGAAGAATGGATAATCGATGCAATAAAAGAGGAAATTAAAATGTTCCTGGAAGTCAATGAAAATGAAAACACAACCTACCGGAACCTATGGGACACAGCTAAGGCAGTCTTGAGAGGAAAGTTTATAGCCATGAGTGCATATATTAAAAAGATTGAAAGATCCCAAATCAATGACCTAATGATACATCTCAAACTCCTAGAAAAACAAGAACAAGCAAATCCCAAAACAAATAGAAGGAGAGAAATAATAAAAATAAGAGCTGAAATCAACGAAATAGAAACCAAAAAAACCATACAAAGAATTAATGAAACAAAAAGTTGGTTCTTTGAAAAAATAAACAAGATCGATAGACCCCTGGCAAACCTGACTAAAATGAGGAGAGAAAAAACCCAAATTAGTAGAATTAGGAATGCAAAAGGGGAAATAACAACAAACACCATGGAAGTCCAGGAAATCATCAGAGACTACTTTGAGAACCTATATTCAAATAAATTTGAAAATCTTAAAGAAATGGACAGATTTCTAGATACATATGATCATCCAAAACTGAACCAAGAGGAAATTAATCACCTGAATAGACCTATAACACAAAATGAAATTGAAGCAGCAATCAAGAGTCTCCCCAAAAAGAAAAGTCCAGGACCTAATGGATTCTCTGCTGAATTCTATCAGACCTTTAAAGAAGAACTGATACCAACCCTCCTTAAACTGTTCCATGAAATAGAAAGGGAAGGAAAACTGCCAAACACATTTTATGAAGCCAGTATTACACTTATCCCAAAACCAGGCAAAGACACCTCCAAAAAGGAGAACTATAGGCCAATCTCCTTAATGAACATTGATGCAAAAATCCTCAACAAAATAATGGCAAATCGAATTCAGCAACACATCAAAAAGATTATTCACCACGACCAGGTAGGCTTCATCCCAGGGATGCAGGGGTGGTTCAACATACGAAAATCAATAAACGTAATGAACCACATTAACAGAAGCAAAGACAAAAACCACTTGATCATCTCAATAGATGCAGAAAAAGCCTTTGATAAGATCCAACATCATTTCATGATAAAAGCTCTAAGAAAACTAGGAATAGAAGGAAAGTTCCTCAACATTAGAAAAGCCATATATGACAAACCTACAGCCAGCATTATACTTAACGGAGAAAAATTAAAACCATTCCCTCTAAAATCAGGAACCAGACAAGGATGCCCACTATCTCCACTCCTATTCAACATAGTACTGGAATTCCTAGCCAGAGCAATTAGGCAAGAAGAAGAAATAAAAGGAATACAAATAGGTAAAGAAACTGTCAAAATATCCCTATTTGCAGACGACATGATCCTATACCTTAAAGACCCAAAAAACTCTACTCAGAAGCTTCTAGACATCATCAATAGCTATAGCAAGGTAGCAGGATATAAAATCAACATAGAAAAATCATTAGCATTTCTATACACTAACAATGAGCAAACAGAAAAAGAATGTATGAAAAGAATTCCATTTACAATAGCCTCAAAAAAAATCAAATACCTAGGTGTAAACCTAACAAAAGATGTGAAAGACCTCTACAGGGAAAACTATACACTTCTGAAGAAAGAGATTAAGGAAGACTATAGAAAGTGGAGAGATCTCCCATGCTCATGGATTGGTAGAATCAACATAGTAAAAATGTCGATACTCCCCAAAGTAATCTACATGTTTAATGCAATTCCCATCAAAATTCCAATGACATTCATTAAAGAGATTGAAAAATCTGCTGTGAAATTTGTATGGAAACACAAGAGGCCACGAATAGCCAAGGCAATACTCAGTCAAAAGAACAATGCAGGAGGTATCACAATACCTGACTTCAAACTATATTACAAAGCAATAACAATAAAAACAGCATGGTACTGGCACAAAAACAGACATGAAGACCAGTGGAACAGAATAGAGGATCCAGATATGAAGCCACACAACTATGAGCAACTTATCTTTGACAAAGGAGCTAAAAATATATGATGGAGAAATAGCAGCCTCTTCAACAAAAACTGCTGGGAAAACTGGGTAGCAGTCTGCAAAAAACTGAAACTAGATCCATGTATATCACCCTATACCAAGATTAACTCAAAATGGATCAAGGATCTTAATATCAGACCCCAAACTCTTAAGTTGATACAAGAAAGAATAGGAAATACTCTGGAGTTAGTAGGTATAGGTAAGAACTTTCTCAATGAAACCCCAGCAGCACAGCAACTAAGAGATAGCATAGATAAATGGGACCTCATAAAACTAAAAAGCTTCTGTTCATCAAAAGAAATGGTCTCTAAACTGAAGAGAACACCCACAGAGTGGGAGAAAATATTTGCCAATTATACATCAGACAAAGGACTGATAACCAGAATATACAGGGAACTTAAAAAACTAAATTCTCCCAAAACTAATGAACCAATAAAGAAATGGGCATGTGAACTAAACAGAACTTTCTCAAAAGAAGAAATTCAAATGGCCAGAAAACACATGAAAAAATGCTCACCATCTTTAGCAATAAAGGAAATGCAAATTAAAACCACACTAAGATTCCACCTCACCCCTGTTAGAATAGCCATCATCAGCAACACCACCAACAACAGGTGTTGGCGAGGATGCAGGGAAAAAGGAACCCTCTTACACTGTTGGTGGGAATGTAGACTAGTACAACCACTCTGGAAAAAAATTTGGAGGCTACTTAAAAAGCTGGACATCGATCTACCATTTGATCCAGCAATACCACTCTTGGGGATATACCCAAAAGACTGTTACTCCAGAGGCACCTGCACATCCATGTTTATTGTGGCACTATTCACAATAGCCAAGTTATGGAAACAGCCAAGATGCCCCACCACTGACGAATGGATTAAGAAAATGTGGTATCTATACACAATGGAATTCTATGCAGCCATGAAGAAGAACGAAATGTTATCATTCGCTGGTAAATGGATGGAACTGGAGAACATCATTCTGAGTGAGGTTAGCCTGGCCCAAAAGACCAAAAATCGTATGTTCTCCCTCATATGTGGACATTAGATCAAGGGCAAACACAACAAGGGGATTGGACTATGAGCACATGATAAAAGCGAGAGCACACAAGGGAGGGGTGAGGATAGGTAAGACACCTAAAAAACTAGCTAGCATTTGTTGCCCTTAACGCAGAGAAACTAAAGCAGATACCTTAAAGCAACTGAGGCCAATAGGAAAAGGGGACCAGGAACTAGAGAAAAGGTTAGATCAAAAAGAATTAACCTAGAAGGTAACACCCACGCACAGGAAATCAATGTGAGTCAATTCCCTGTATAGCTATCCTTATCTCAACCAGCAAAACCCCTTGTTCCTTCCTATTATTGCTTATACTCTCTCTACAACAAAATTAGAGATAAGGGCAAAATAGTTTCTGCTGGGTATTGGGGGGGGGAGCGGGAGGGGGTGGAGTGGGTGGTAAGGGAGGGGGTGGGGGCAGGGGGGAGAAATGAACCAAGCCTTGTATGCATATATGAATAATAAAAGAAAAATGAAAAAAAAAAAAAAGAAGAGAATAAAAAAAAAGAAGTGTATAGTTTTCCTTGTAGAGGTCTTTCACATCTTTTGTTAGGTTTACACCTAGGTATTTGATTTTTTTTGAGGCTATTGTAAATGGAATTGTTTTCATACATTCTTTTTCCGTTTGCTCATTGTTAGTGTATAGAAATGCTAATGATTTTTCTATGTTGATTTTATATCCTGCTACCTTGCTATAGCTATTGATGATGTCTAGAAGCTTCTGAGTAGAGTTTTTTGGGTCTTTAAGGTATAGGATCATGTCGTCTGCAAATAGGGATGTTTTGACAGTTTCTTTACCTATTTGTATTCCTTTTATTTCTTCTTCTTGCCTAATTGCTCTGGCTAGGAATTCCAGTACTATGTTGAATAGGAGTGGAGATAGTGGGCATCCTTGTCTGGTTCCTGATTTTAGAGGGAATGGTTTCAGTTTTTCTCCATTAAGTATAATGCTCTGTGTAGGTTTGTCATATATAGCTTTTCTAATGTTGAGGAACTTTCCTTCTATTCCTAGTTTTCTTAGAGCTTTTATCATGAAATGATGTTGGATCTTATCAAAGGCTTTTTCTGCATCTATTGAGATGATCAAGTGGTTTTTGTCTTTGCTTCTGTTAATGTGGTTTATTACGTTTATTGATTTTCGTATGTTGAACCACCCCTGCATCCCTGGGATGAAGCCTACTTGGTCATGGTGAATAATCTTTTTGATATGATGTTGAATTCGGTTTGCCATTATTTTGTTGAGGATTTTTGCATCAATGTTCATTAAGGAGATTGGCCTATAGTTCTCCTTTTTGGAGGTGTCTTTGCCTGGTTTTGGGATAAGTGTAATACTGGCTTCATAAAATGTGTTTGGCAGTTTTCCAACCCTTTCTATTTCGTGGAACAGTTTAAGGAGGGTTGGTATCAATTCTTTAAAGGTCTGATAGAATTCAGCAGAGAATCCATTAGGTCCTGGACTTTTCTTTTTGGGGAGACTCTTGATTGCTGCTTCAATTTCATTTTGTGTTATAGGTCTATTCAGGTGATTAATTTCCTCTTGGTTCAGTTTTGGATGATCATATGTATCTAGAAATCTGTCCATTTCTTTAAGATTTTCAAATTTATTTGAATATAGGTTCTCAAAGTAGTCTCTGATGATTTCCTGGACTTCCATGGTGTTTGTTGTTATCTCCCCTTTTGCATTCCTGATTCTACTAATTTGGGTTTTTTCTCTCCTCATTTTAGTCAGGTTTGCCAGGGGTCTATCGATCTTGTTTATTTTTTCAAAGAACCAACTTTTTGTTTCATTAATTATGCACTCATGGCTATAAACATTCCTCTCAGGACTGCCTTAGCTGTGTCCCATAGGTTCCGGTAGGTTGTGTTTTCATTTTCATTGACTTCCAGGAAATTTTTAATTTCCTCTTTTATTCCATCGATGATCCATTCTTCCTTAATTAATGAGTTATTTAGTTTCCAGCTGTTTGCATGTTTTTTGTCTTTACTTTTGTTGTTGAGTTCTACTTTTACTGCATTGTGATCAGATAGTATGCATGGTATAATTTCTATTTTCTTATATTTGCTGAGGCTTGCTTTGTGCCCTAGGATATGATCTATTTTGGAGAAGGTTCCATGGGCTGCTGAGAAGAATGTATATTGTGTAGAGGTTGAATGAAATGTTCTGTAGACATCCATTAGGTCCATTTGATCTATTGCATATTTTAGATCTTGTATTTCTTTATTGATTTTTGTTTGGATGACCTATCTATTGATGATAATGGGGTGCTAAAGTCTTCCACAACCACTGTGTTGGCGTTTATATATGCTTTTAGGTCTTTCAGGGTATGTTTGATGAAATTGGGTGTGTTCACATTGGGTGCATACATATTGATAATTATTATTTCCTTTTGGTCTATTTCCCCTTTTATTAGTATGGAATGTCCTTCTTTATCTCGTTTGATCAATGTAGGTTTGAAGTCTACTTTGTCAGAGATAAATATTGCTACTCCTGCCTATTTTCGGGGCATTGGCTTGGTAAATCTTCTTCCAGCCTTTCATCCTAAGCCTATGCTTATTTCTGTCAGTGAGATGAGTCTCCTGTAAGCAACAAATTATTGGATCTTCCTTTTTAATCCATTTCATCAAGTGGTGTCTTTTGATTGGTGAATTAAGTCCATTGACATTAAGTGTTAGTACTGATAGGTATGTGGTAATTCCTGTCATTTAGTTTTCTTAGTTGTTTGAAAGTATGATTGTATGTACCTAAGTTGAGATTACTCTCTACTGTCTTCCTTTTTCTTTTCCTGTGGTTTGGTGCTGCCTGTCTTTTCATGGTTATGTTGGGTTTCACTTTCTTTGTACAGAATCTTTTGTAGAATCTTTTGTAGTGGTGGCTTTGTGGTCACATATTGTTTTAGTTTCTGCTTATCATGGAAGACTTTTATTGCTCCATCTATTTTGAATGATAGTTTTGCTGGGTAGAGTATCCTGGGGTTGAAGTTATTTTCATTCAGTGCCCGTAAGATCTCACCCCATGCTCTTCTTGCTTTTAATGTTTCTGTTGAGAAGTCTGCTGTGATTTTGATGGGTTTACCTTTGTATGTTACTTGTTTTTTCTCTCTTACAGCCTTCAATATTCTTTCCTTAGTTTCTGAACTTGCTGTTTTAATGATGATATGTCGTGGGGTAGTTCTTTTGATCTGGTCTGTTTGGTGTCCTGGAGGCCTCTTGCATCTGTTGGGAATATCTTTCTCTAGATTTGGGAAATTTTCCATTATTATTTTGTTGAATATATTACACATTCCCTTCACTTGCACCTCTTCTCCTTCTTTGATGCCCATGATTCTCAAGTTTGGTCTTTTGATGGAGTCAGTGAGTTCTTGCATTTTCTTTTCACAGGTCTTGAGTTGTTTAATTAATAGTTCTTCGGTTTTTCCTTTAATTACCATTTCATCTTCAAGTTCTGAGATTCTGTCTTCTGTTTGTTCTATTCTGCTGGATTGGCCTTCCGTTTTGTTTTGCAGTTCTGTTTCACTCTTTTTTCTGAGGTTTTCCATATCCTGGCAGTTTTCTTCTTTATTGTTGTCTATTTTTGTCCTGAGTTCATTTACCCATTTAATCATTGTGTTCTCTCTTTCACTTTGGTGTTTATACAGTGCTTCTATGGTTTCCTTTATTTCTTCTTTTGCTTTTTCAAATTCTCTATTTTTGTTGTCTTGGAATTTCTTGAGTGTCTCCTGTACATTTTGGTTGACCCTATCCAGTATCATCTCTATGAAATTCTCATTGAGTACCTGTAGTATGTCTTCTCTTAAATTATTCTTGTGGGCTTCATTGGGTCCTTTGGCATAGTTTATCTTCATTTTGTTGGAGTCTGGATCTGAGTATCTGTTTTCTTCATTTCCCTCTGGTTTCTGTACTAATTTTTTGCTGTGGGGAAACTGGTTTCCCTGTTTTTTCTGTCTTCCCGTCATTCTTTGGTGTTGTTACTGTCCCTGTACTGTGTACAATTAAGTATTTTCTAGCTTGTAATAATAACAATGGTGATATTTAGAATGGAAAGGTGAGCTGAGATGGAAAGCAAGAAGTTAAAGAAAAGGGGAAAACAAATATACAGACAAGAGGGAGAAAGCAGAACAAGGTATCAGACAAGAGAGTTTCAAAGGTATAAACAGGGAGTGTTAGTGTACTAATCGACAGTAAGCTGAACAGACATTAGAGAGACAGAGAGAGGATTGAAAATCAAAAATAAAAAATAAAGATAAGAATAAAAATAAAAAATAAGTAAATGAAAGAAATATCTATATATAAAAAGAATTAAAATAAGATGAAAAATATAAAATTTAAAAAAAAAAACCAAAAAACCTCCAAGTTCAAATGCAATGAAGTTTCAGTCTTAATAATTTGGGTGTCCGTCTCAGTCTCCAATCCTGGAGATGGTGCCTCAGATATTGTTCTGTTTGGTGAGAACAAAACTACACACACACACACACACACACACACACACAAAAACCCTACCAAGTGTCCCAAGTTCAAATGCAATGCAGTTTCAGTAAGTTTTTCAGCATGCAGGTGTAATTCGGTTGTTCTCTCATCAAGGATATGGAGAAAAAGAAAAAAAAGAGTCTGGAGGCAGTTCTGAGAATGGTATCTGTAGCTGTGGCTTGCCTGCCCACTGCTGTCAGCCTGCTGTTGCTGGAGGCGTTATTTATGCAGATCTCTGGGGTGAGCTTAGCACTCACCTGGCCCTGCAGGCGTTATTTATTCAGTGTTTTCCTGTGCAGGAGCCTCTGCTACAAGCTTTCCCCTTTCCAAGCACTGGGAAAGGTGACACTGCACCCACGTTGTCAGGCCTGCGTTTTTATTTACAGTTCATGTGGGAGGTGGGTCTTCCCCCCTCTCTTGTGGAGTTTTCCTCCCACCGCCACTTTCACAAGCTTTCCTGCTCCTGATTGCTGTGTGGTGCTGCTGCTCCTGCCAGCCGCCATGTTTGTTTACAGTTCACATGAGAAGTGGGTCTTCCCCCCTCTCCTGTGGAGTTTTCCTCCCTCCGCCACTCTCACAAGCTTTCCCACTCCTGGATGCTGGGCGCATGCCCCCGCTTCCGCCAGAGCCTCTCTGGCCCACCCAGCTTGTTTATTTACAGTCCCGGGAAGGATTCTTCTCCCCCAATCTTTGGTGCTCAGTGCACCCCACTCTCTTTCCTGTGTGTCTTTATTGTTCTTATTGCTTATTAGTCAGTTTCTCTTTTTTCCCCGGGTGGAGGTCAGTCTGTCCAGGGGCTATGCTGCTCTGGCCCAGGCTTGTCTGTGGGAGTACCGTGGTACCGCAAAGCTCACCTGGTCCGCGCCTTCCCAAGCCATCTGGGCGCGGACGACTGGCGGCCCAGGGTCCCTCCTGGTTTTTCTGTTTAACGTGAAGTGGAGATTCTCTGTGCCAGCTGGAGGTGTGGAGGGGTCAAAGTTATGCCTCTTCCTAGTGATTATGCCTGCAAATTGTGTCTCCAGCGTCTCTCCAAGATTTCACTATAGGAGGCTTGCTTTCTGCTTCCTCCCTCTAGCCACCATCTTGGAATCTCCCAGGCTAGATATTTGACCAGTTCATCAGGACACAGTGCTTGGTAACTATGAGAAATTGTTTAATTCATCTAATGATACACAGTGTGGTCAGATAGACAATGCCAAGTTGCAGTAACAAACCAATCCTTCATTACAACTTTTCTTCTGATCTTCAAGATTACTTATGTCTTGCATTTTGGTCATTTTGAACACACATTCCTAGTTCACTGTAGAAGGAAATGAGTGCCCTGAGGTCCTCTCCTTTGGCTTTTAAATCCAGTAAACAAAACACAGAAGAAACTGTGACCTCAGTTGAGCCATAAAGATTATTTTTAAAACCTGAGAAAAATAAAGCATGTGGGAGATGTGCATACATTACATGAAAATAATTTTAGAGGAAGAAATGGAACACCCTCAGAATTTGGCATCCATGAAGCATTGTTATGGTTTTAGTGTGAAATGATCCCCAAAGGCTCATGCACTGAATGCCTGGTCCCCAGCTGATGGTGCTATTTTGGGAGGTTGTGGAAGTTTGGGGAGGTGTGGCCTAACTGGAGGAAGAAAGTGACTGGGGGCATGCCTTTTAAGGTCATACCATGCCCCCAGTCTCTCTGCTCTGAATGCTTCCTGTCTGCCATTAGATGGAAAGTTCTCTTCTCCATATACTCTGGCTCTCATGATGTCTCCCCAGTGCATGGAGCCACACAACAATGACTGAACCCTCTGAGACCACAAACTAAAATCTATCCTTCTTCAAGGCCTTCTCTCAGGTATTTTGGGTCACAATGACTCAAAGTAACTATGAGTCCTAGACACCTTGCCCCAAGGAAGGCTATATTTTATAAAATCCCATGGAAGTCAAACAAAATGACCTTCACTTGTAATACCAGCTACTTGGGAGGTGGAAATTGGGAGGATTACAGTTCAAGGTCAGCCTGGGAAAAAAGTGAAACTCCATTTCAACCAATAGCTGGATATGGTGGTGCATGCCTGTCATCCCAGCTATGTGGGAAGCATAAGTAGAAAAACTCACAAAAAAAAAAAAACCAATAAAAAACTTCTTGAAAGCATTAAAAATTGTATATTCTACATCTGACAATGTTAAAATTTGAAACATTTCTTCATCTAATGCCTTTTTTCTGCTAGATTTCTCCCATAAGATAAGACATTGATTTTTTTTGGGTGATGTGTAATTTTTGCACATGTTAATTTTCTTTTGAACTTTGAGTTACTACTCTTTGAATTACCATTCTTTGAATTAGGGTTGAAATTCATTTCCTCTAGAGAGGTTTTGCATCTGTTTTTGACATAACCACCTTAACTTTAACTTCTTAGTTTTGGCTGCTATTCTTTGTGGGTTCAGTTTGTTTGGTTATTGTTTTTTTATTGTTGCAGCGGTTTTTTTTTTTTAGTGTCTTCATATAGATCACATGCCTTCTTTTATCTTGAACTTATAATAAAAATAAAAGTAAAGTTGACTTGAGACTAGAATTTCTCTAGAGAGATTTTTCCCTTTCCACCCAATACTAGATTGAAGACAGGCAACTTTCATGCCCCTTATGTGTAGCATAGCTTGATTTTGTTTCTCATGTACCTTTGCATGGAAGGGACATCTTTCACAGAGCTCTTCTATTAGATTCCTACTTAGGGCTGGCCTCAAGCTTTTGTTCTTGTCTCTTGCATTCTTTATAACCATGAGAGCAGAGGCTCGAGGTATCCAGGAGAAGAAGCAGCTTTGAAAATTGCTCACCTTTGTGAGTTTCTGCTTGCATTTACTTTGGAGCTATATATATTCCTTATTGTTTTGCTAGCTTAATGGTTCCCTTGGAAGCATTTCTAAGATATTTCCCATGATTTTAGCCATTTCTCTGGGGGTCTAATCCCCCAAGATTCTAGACATGGAAGTTATCCTATTATGTCTTTACTTAATGCTTCTACTTGTCAATGGTTAACATTTTTTTTTCTGTACTGGAGATTGAACTCTGGGCCTCAAATTTGCTAGGTAAGTACTCTACCACTTCAGCTATTCCTCAGCGTTTTTTATATTTGTTTATTTGTTTGTTTGTTTATGCTTTTGATCAAGCATATAAATTATATGTGTGTCAATCTCTATTCTTTTCTGCATTATGAATCACTTATCATTTTTTATTTTCCCCACTGTTTTATTAGAACAATTAATGCTTGTCCTGTCATAATTCTTGGGAAACTTAGTATCTAAATAGATCTTTCTTGCACCCATGACTCTACATTCCTTATACTTCTCTCTTTTCCTTTGCCTCAGCCATTCATTTCCATGGTTATTTTTTTTTCATTACCAGTAATTAAAATTGCTCCATAATGTCAATCTCAACATACTTTTCCATAATCTATTTTTCTAGCTCACACTAGTATTTCAATTTGAATACTTATGTTACTCTGTGGTGTACACACTATCGATCTGCAACCTTTAACTACCTTTCATACTCAACCTCCTGCTCTGATGTCCTCACTCCAGTCCTTGTCCAACCTCTATTCCGTGTCCCACCATTAAAGTATTATCTTGCATAAATCTTCAACTCTTGTCCTTCTATAGCTTTGAAAAATGTCAAGGTTGGTAAATTCTACTTTTTTGTATCTTTTACCCACCTCTGAGTGTTAATCCAGTTTCTGTTTTTACACAAAAATACCACATACTAGGTAATTAATACATGGAAGAAGTTTATTTTGGATCATTGTTCTAGAGGCTGGGAATACCAAGGCGTGGTGATAGTGTCTGGTGAGGGTTTTGCACTGTGTTATCTCATGGTGGAAAAGTGGAAGGGCAAACAAACACCTGCAGAAAAGACAGAGCATGAGTAGTGGGCTAACTCACTGCTGTGACAATGACATTAACAAATTCACAAGGCTTCCTGCTCCAGACCCAATCACCTCTCATTAAGCTGCACCTCCCAAAACTGCCACATTAGGTATCAAGCTTTTAACAAATGAATTAAGGGAAATGTCAAAACCATGGGACTCTGTATAGCTGAATTTGGCTGGAGAAAAACACAGCTACTTTAACTGTCTCAGTTTAAATTTATGACAATTAGCAATGTGTGTGTGGGGGGGTGGTATATGTGCTATCTAGCAATTAAATTTCACTTCCCATGACCATTCTCCTAGATTATTATTTTACATTTTCTCCTCTTTCCTCAAACCTCCAGTGCATCCTTCTCCATCCTTACTGTTAGTGATGACCTTGATTCCTATTTCATTAAGGAAAATAGAAGCAAGAATAGACCTCCAAACTTACCTACTGCCATCTACCCACCTTCTTGCATCCAGACTTATCTGTTTTTCCTTCCTATTATGAGTGAACAATTCTAAGGGCGTCCTTTTGCAATTCCTCTTGTCCACTCTAGAACATTTCTCCAATAAATTTCCCTCTCCCTGCATTATAATTTGCTCCCTCCACTACTGCATTTCACTCTTGCCCCTCTTAATTCATACTGTTTAACAGTCAACATCCTGTAGATATAAATCAGAATATTTCACTCATCATCTAATAATCCTTCAATGGTTTTCCTTTATACTCGAGATAAAATCCAAACCACTTAACCTAGTTTGCAAAGTCATCTGTGATCTTGCCCCTATCTAGATATTGAAATTCATTTTGTACCACACTTTCTTTTGTTTCATTATATTCTAGTCACAGGGACTTCTGAAAACTCACCAAATTTCTCCAACCCTATGGCTTTACTCCAGTCTTTCTATCTACTTGTAAGATTCTTTCCTTGATATTTATATGGGTGTCTCCTTATTTGCATTCATATTTTGACTTATAACCAAATTTCCATGATCATCCAATCCAAAAGAATCAGATCCTTCATATCTTGCTCTATTAAATTCTTCATATGGCACTCATCACTCAGTGTGTGATTTTTTTCTAATTCATTGCTTATTTGTTTTGTAAATCTCTTCCTGCCAAACTTTTAACTCTACAATAACATGAATTTTCTGCTGACATATATTCCTAACACTATATTCTTAGCACATAGAACAGTATTTTGCTTTAGACATTCAATGTTAATGAATAAGCAATATATGGGTGAATGGGAATCCTACCAGTCTACTTCTAATAAATTCCAATAAAGACTCAACCTTCTCATTAGGACATATGTTCTGTTGTTTTGTTTTAACAAATAAGCAATTTTTAATTTGTATTGTATGCACAAGGGAAAGAAGAATTTCCACTTAGCTCTGCAAACTTTGATCTGACTAGAAGAATTATAACAAGTGGAATGATTTGAATGTACATTTTATCATCACTAGGACCACAACGTGTGTTTACTAAATAGTGAATGACTTCCTTGTTCCACTACATAGTTGTAAAAGGCAATCAGTGATAAATGTTGTGTCCCTTTTAGAGCAGAATGATAACACAAATGTACCAGACACATAAGAAAGTTGGACTCCTAACTTTTCCACCTCAAATTCAAAGATGTGAAAATGTAACTTGAGATCTTCAGACCACCACAGATCTTTCTCCTTTAACTCAAAAGAAAGTGAGTCTCCAAATACTTGTCACCTCTCCATCTATAGCACATCTTTAATGTTTCACATTTTATATTCCCTTCAGCTAAGTATGGAACTAGTTAGTTATTTAAATGGTTCCAAAGCTACTGTTAAGTGAAATAGCTAAATGTAGAACAGATGTTTGTGTACTGGAGCAATATTGATATTATTTAAGATAATGTAAAAGTGGACAAATGGGTGAAGGTGACAACTCATGATGGATGAGTACTTGTAGCCAAAGCAACTGCAGTGCGATGCAAAGAAGCTGATAGTCATCAAAAGGTGTTGGAGTCTCTGCCACTTTGTGAGAGGACCAGGGCATCAGAACAAAATAAGGACCATGGACTTCAGTTTCTATTTGCAGATGGCACAGGATGTCCATAGACCAGGAGGAATCACAGAGAAGTGTTTTTCCAGATTATTCCTCAGAGGGTGCAGTAGGTGAAGAAGGTAGGGCTAACCCTCACCCCATTTTCATTGCTTCAATCACAACAGTTCTATAAATTTCCTTTAACAGAATAGTTTTTGGATGAAACTCTACAAAATTATTCTAATTATTAAAGTTCTAATTTTTATGAAAAAAAATAAAAAGAAGAGGGATTTGCACTAAGTTTAGTAAATTCTAAGCCACTAGTAAATAAAGCAGCATGTACTGGCTTAGGAGTAGACAGCTAGACTAACTAAATAAGTAGTACACAAATGTATTAAAATATATAGGAATTTACTACATGACAGGGTGTTATTTCAAATCTAGTGAAAAATAATAGATTATTCAATATATGACATAGGAGTTTTATCCCATAGTACCAGAGGAGTTAATTTAAGTGCAAAAGTACGATCTTATACTTACTTTAATAAAATAGAGGCAAATATTTTGTAAAATTTGATGTAAAAAGATTGAAAAGTTGGTCAGGACACCAAAACCAGAAAACATAAAGGAGACTCTTACTAAGTTGAACTATATAAAAGATAATAGTGCCATATGACAAAAAGACTGAAAATAAAGGTGAAAAACCAGAGCCCAGGAACACATTTGGGTTGGATAGGCCAACAGAAAGCTGATCAGCCTTGACATGTCAAGTACTATTTTTACTATAAAACAGAGAGCCAACAAAAAGTACCATAAGACATGAATTGTACTTTAGTAAAGAAATTTAAGTGACCAATAAATACGTGAAAGAAGGTTAAACCTCAGTAGCAATGAAAAACAAGTTAATTTTTTTAAATTTGGTTGATAGTGCTTGCTTTGGCAACACATATTTTTAAAAATCTAGTAGATAATGCAAGGGTTTTTTTTCAAACATGTACACTAAATGGTATTCTGGTATACTCTGAATGGCTTTATAATATGGGTGCTACCTCTGAAGGGGACTAATTAGTTAATATGTATCAAAAGTTAAAGTGTACATACCTTTGACCCAGAAATCCTATTTTCAGGAGTCTATTCTAAGAAAATAATCAGCCACATTTGCATGCCGACAAAATGTAAAGGTGTTCATTGCAAATTATTTGTAATAATGAAGTATTGGAAACAACCTACATTTCATCTCATAGCTCCATCCTTTCTGTGTTATCCCACTGGGGCAGGGCAGGGCTATTCAAATACTCAACATTACCCAGGCTTGTGAGTCATACACACCATTTCCCTTTGAACTAATTGGCCAGAGCTAAGGGATACGGCACTACCTAAAGGGGGCTGAGATGTGTACCCCTTTGTGTTTTAGGAAGAATAGAACAGGATGTCAGTGAGCTTCAGTTACCTCTACCATAAGTGACCATAAAAAGTGTTGCACATCTACAAGTTGATGCCCCAAATACTTTATTTAGGGAGAAAAAAAACATGTTTTGGAAAATTCATTTGTTTGGGGGAAAGGGTAAAGGCAACATAGACAGGAAAAAAATACATGCAATAAGCCCATTTTATTCACAGATTTGTTACATATGGTTTGACCAAGTACAGCCAAAGAATTGTTTGAAATCAAAAGAAATTTCAAATACAAAAGTTTTAGATTCTCATACATGTATCATGGGGCTCAGCTGATGCAGAGACACTCTCAGTCAATCCATGTCACTCTTAGCCATTGTGTGATCCGCTGGGTGTTTCCCTACCCTTTAGCAAATGGTGCCCCAAAGCAAGATAAAAATTATGGCAAAATCCTCTCAAGTCAAAAAAGGGCAAAGAATGTGCTTAATTTAAGTTATAAAGTGAAAATTTTAGATTTGTTGAAAGGCATCATGACTTTAGTGGAAGTTGTACATATATATATATACACATATATACAAATTTAAAAATATATATATACACATATATACAAATTGAAAAATTATTATACTAAAAAGTCAAAAGTTCACAATTGTTTTTGAGTGATGAGGTTATGGATAGCTAAGATTACTTGCCTCAAGTTTAGATTATAGATACTGTGTGTCTCTACAAAGTCTAGCAGTTAACACTGTGGATGCTATCAGAATTTGCACTGTGGATTGATTATTCTGAATCATTTAATCCTCTCAATAACCCTGACAAAGATTTTTATTATATCCATTTAACACATAAAAATGCAACTCAGAATTTAAGTGGTAAATGTTATTCAATCAGTAATGTTGCAAGGGTCTCTACCAACTCCAAATACCATGCTTTTTAAAAAGTTTTTGAATAAATGCAATAATTTTTTTGGATCCCAATGAAATCTTTTTCATTCCAGAAGACTAGCGCTTCTGGTACTTGCCATGTGAATAATAGTCCAAATCTGAGATTAGTCAGGATATGTGTTTTTTAAACAAAGTAAATGTGGGTTCAGAAAGAACTCTTTGCCTCTTTTTTTATGTTTCTGTCCACATTTCCCTTGATAGTCCCTTCCTTGTTAACTTTCTTCTTCCTAGGTTTCTTTCCATCTTTATAGACAATTCTTCAAGAAAAAGTAGGCCAAGCTCTTCACTCTCTTTAACTTTACTGCTAGTTTTTCAGTTCTGTGCCTATAGTCCCTCCATTGATCCTACTTCCTGTCTGATCTAAATGTACTTCATTCATCTAGAAGCCTTCCCACATTCAACTCATACCAGACAGAACTTTCAATAATTTTGATTTCCAAGATTATGTATAGGGAGCAGTAATTCTGCTTTATCATGTACACATTTGTATTCACATCTATGGAACATCTATTGGTTTATCAGCAAAGTTTCTGGACAGCAAAGATGGTGTCCTGTGCTTTTTGCTTCAGTGATATTTCATAATTTGGCAGTGATGGTCGTGCCCCATCACCTGATCTCCCCAAGAAATGGTTGTAGAAAGCACAGCTGCATGGCAGCTGCCACCTTTCTGGAACTACTGCCTGGGTCGTGGTGAGACCATGCTTCCCTGACCTTCTCCCAGCTAATGGTTGCTGCTCACCCGCTCCTGTGCGGAAGCAGGACTCCCCTAATGAACCACTTCAGTTCTATGTATTAGTTTTCTGTGGCTGCCAAAACAAATTACTGTAAACTGAATAGGTTAAAATAGTAGGAACATATTATCTCACAGCTTTGGGGTCAGAAGTGTAAAATCAATGTGTTGGCAGGGTGTTTCCTCCTAGAGGTTCTGAGGGAAAACCTGTTTCAAGTTGCTCTGCTAGTTACTGGTCTCTACCAGAAGTCCTTGTTGATTTTTAGCTTATTGTTGCATAACTGCAATATCAGATCCATCTTTACTTGCTCTCTCTCTCTCTCTCTCTCTCTCTCTCTCTCTCTCCTCTTCTAAGGACACATGCCATTTGATCTAGGGCCTACCTGGACAATCGAAAATTATCTCATCTTGAGATCCTTAATTATATGTGCAGAGATCCCTTTTCCAAATAAGGTCATATTCACAGGTCTCAGGTGAATTTATCTAGGAAGGACGGAGGTGAGGGGGAGGTGGCAGCATTTAACTCACTTCTGACTGGCCTGGACAAAACTTTCTCAGAACTACCCTGAGGACAGAGACCTTATCTAATTGCTTTTCTTTCTCTCCTTTCACATGTCAGACCTGCTTTGTTGTGAAGGTTCTCCCTGTGTATTCTTACTCTCTATTCTCTTTTTTTTTTATCCTTCATAGGTATTTATCCCAAAAAATCTCTTGCATATCTGTTCCAACCTGGTGACTGCTTCTTGGAGGACCCAACACATACGGTATATGATGAATGTTCAATAAACATTTCAGTGCAAAAGTTTCCTCTTCCCATCACACTTCAGTGCAGGAAGAATATGAATTTTATAAATAATGTTCCAATTTCCCTGCATCATTATTCCTTCTTTTTGATAGCATAGGCCAGCCATTCCCAACATTTTTTCTGTCCTCCCATGTGTCCACTCTCTAGGCTGCTTTACAGCAACAGAGTAAGCAAATGATGGCCAGTCCTTTCCTACTTCCTCAAACCCTATTCCTTTTCTCTCTCACTCAAGGAAGCACAACCTAAAATGACTTCGATAATCTGGAGCAACTCTAAGTTATTTTAAAAAGTAAATAATTTGCAAACTTTGGACCCCTTTCTTATTGCTAGTACAATTCCTTTTGCAGTTTATTCGGACATACTCTCATGTTGTAACATCATAGTTATTACAGAAATCAGTCAATAAAAGTGTCCATCAGATGAATGCAAAGAATAAAATCATGCTTTATGAATAGAATCATAAATCATTTGCAATCACAGTAATAAATGCAGTTCAGAAAATATTAATGCACTTCAGTTGGTAATTGCATTTGCCATTATCAAGTGCTCAGTAATATAGTACTTAGCTATTCTAAAGTCATTCAGGTATGTTAAACAATTAAACATGAGTCTGGGGAATTGCTTTATTTAGCCTTCATCAATTATAGAACTATGTATCATATTCAGTGTTTTCCACGTCAAGTCCATGAGACAATAGTATCTTATTTCATTTTTTAAAAAATTATTTTCATATTTTTGATTGACAAATCATAATTGTATATATTTATGTGACACAATGTGATGTTTTGATACATGTGTTATGATTAAATCACACTAATTAATGTATCTATAACCTCAGTTACCTATCATTTTTATGGTGAAACATTTGAAATTTATTCTTAGTTCTTTTGATATGTATAATATATTATTGACTATAGCCACCCCACTGTGTAGTATGTTCTCAAAACCTACTCACCCTGTGTACCTGAAGCTTTGTACCCCTGACTAACAACTCCCCCAGTTTCTCCCTTCCTATACTCCTTCCTCTGGGAAGCATCATTCTGCTTGTATGAGTTCAAATTTACTAGGTTGCTCATATCACTAAGATCACGCACTATTTGTCTTTCTGTGCTTGGCTTATTTCACGTACCACAGTGTCCTTCAGATTCATCTGTGTTGTTGCAAATGACAGAAGGCTGAATAGATGGATGTGATGGTACCTATAATCTCAACACTTGACTGAGGCAGAAGGATCATGAGTTCAAGGCCAGCCTGGCTACATAGTGAGTTTGAGGCCAGCCTGGGTTACGTAATAAGACTGTCTCAAAAACCAAATACAGTAACACTGTGTATACACACACTGCATTTTCTTTATCCTTTCATTTATTGATGGATGCTTAGGTTGATTCCATATTTTGGCTATTGTGAATAATGTTGCAATGAACATGGGAACACAGCAACCCCTCAGATATATTGATTTCAGGTTTTTTTGTTTGTTTACTTGTGTGTTGGTACATATTTAAAAGTGGGATTACTGGGCTGTAGGTATTTCCATTTTATATTTTTGAGGAACCTCCAGACTGTTTTCCATAATGGTTATACTAATTTGTATTCTCACCAACAGTGTTTAAGAATTCTTTTTCTCAGCATCCTTTCCAACACTTGTTATCATTCATCTTTTATTTATAAAAGCCATTTGAAGAGGTGTGAGGTAGCATCTCATTGTGATATTAATTTCCATTTTCTGAATGATTAGTGATGCTGAACACTTTCTCCATATGCCTATTAGCTAGTATATGTCTTCTTTTGAGAAATGTTTGTTTTGGTCCTTTGCCCATTTTTAAATTTGATTATTTCTTGTCTTGTTACTTAGTTGTTTGAGTTCTCTATAATTTTTGGACATTAATCTCTTAATAGATTGTGGCATGCAAATATTTCCCCATTCCATGAGTTCTCTGTACTTTGCTGTTTCCTTTACCATGCAGAAGCTTTTTAGTTTGACGCCATTCTCTTTGTCTATTTCTGCTTTTGTTGCCTGTCCTTTTGGGGTCATATCTAAGACATCATTTCCTAAACTAAAGATATGAAGAATTTTCTCCTGTTTTCTTCCTACAATTTTATTGTTTCAAGTCATAAGTCCATTTTGAGTTGATTCTACTATATGGTATAATATAAAGATAATTTCAATGGATATCTAATTTTCTGAACACCATCTAGTAATGAAAAGACTGTCATTTTTAGCATTTTTGTGTTCTTAGCACTTTTGTACTTTTGTCAAAAAATCGGTTGATTGTGAATGTGTGGGTTTATTTCTGGACTTTCAACTCTGTTCCATCAATAAATGTGTTTGTATTTACCATGCTGTATTGATCACGATCACTTTACAATATGCTATAAAATCAGGAAATGTAGTATCTCCAGTTTTGTATATATATCACAAAAAAGGGCTGGTGGAGTAGCTCAAGGTGTAGGTCCTGAGTTCAAACCCCAATATTGAAAAAAAAAAAAGTACAAATTTCCCATATTAAATGGCACAGAGTAAACCTTCTCATTCTAAAAGGAAGGAGTAGGAGTATAGAAAGGAATAGCAAGGAAGGATAGGACCAAAGCAAGACTAAAACACAATAGAAGAAACATTAAATTCTGTAGTTCCATGTCTAGCGTCTGAATCATGTGGTGTGCATGTCCAATGAGCTTGGGCGACCTCATTCCTATGACCTTGTTGGTTGTACCCCACATGGCCTTTCTCTTGGGCTGTCTTTTGATCACTGACTGTAGCTTTCTTTAGCAGACATTCTACATTCCTTGAATCTCTAACTCTTGATGTCAGTATTGCATCTTCAGCTTAACCTTCACACTTGCATGCCTCACCCTCCCAGGAGTGGCCTGCAAGGAGTCCAACTCTATCACAAAGTGCTCAGTTTCCCAGGCCTTCCTTTGAAATTGGTGGAAAACTCCATGCCCTATAAAATGTTTGTATTATGAATGCCTGGAAAACCAGCATCACATCAACAACACCAGGGTCTGCCACCACCTAAAGTAGTAGTTAGGACCTATTGGACCGGATGTCAGTGACCTCTAAGTGCCTAGATGACTGAAAATGGGGAAATAGGTGGCTCCATGCAAGCAGGGTATCCAGAGCTCTCTTCTCAAAGCAAAGACATTTACACCCTCAATCCTTCTATAGTGGAGATCAGCCAATTCTGAGACACCCTCAGGTACGTCCTTATTATTTCTACGCAAAGTACTTGGTGGCTTCTCTATCTTCTTGCAGTGTGTTCTAGGCTGGCCTGGAATTCATGATCCTCTATCTCAGCCTTATGAGTGCTGGTATTACAGATATGTACAACCACACCCAACCTTGGTTTCTCTTTAATGGCTCTAATCTCTTTAGCAACCACATTTTCCTTGGCCCCAACTTTACACATGCTTTTTTTTTCTGGGAAAACTGCAGGTTTTTCAGAGCTCCCTGCTTTGTGTTTCCCTAAATTTAAAAATATTTATATCCATTAAAAATCTACTCAACTATTGTCTTTTTTCTCCTCATTTTTATTATCATACATGAATTGTGCAGAGGGGGATTCATTGTGACATTCCTGAATAGCCTTACATTGAACATTGATTAGGCTTCCCCCACCATCTGTCCCCTCATCTCCCTCCTGATCCCACCTAGAACAATTGCAAAAGGTTTCATTGTTCTGTATTATATATGTATACAAAGTACATGACTGGAGAATCTAATCCATTTACACTCAAGGTAATTATGGATATATAAGAACTTGTTACCGCCATATTGTACTTTGCTTCTGATTGCTTTATAAGTTCTTTACTTCTTTCTCTGTGTCTATTTTTTTGTAATTTGATGGTTTTATGTCATTGTGTTCTTCGAATCTTTTATACTTTGAATAACTACTATGGGTTTTGGTTTGTGTTTATCATGAAGCCTACAGGATATGTCATCTTTAAAACAGGCTACTGTAAGCAGGAGAATACCTTAAAGCAGAGATTTTGGGAACATATAAAATAACCATTCTATTACAACAGTTGTAATACAACTGCACACCTTGTACAAGTCTCAGAATAGTTCTATTAAATTAATAGAATTAATTTAATAGAATAGAATATTTCCCTTCCACCTATTTCCCAAACTTTCTATAATAGGTTGCCAGACTTATTTTAAGGAATAAATTTTTTTTAAAAACCTTAAATCCAAGACAGTTTTCATTGTCTTTTCAATTCAATTAGTCCAGATTTGAATAATCCTATGTTCTTTATATAGTGACCATTTGCCACCATCACAATAGTTTCACTGCAAAAATACTAAACTCAGACCATTTGTAGATCAAGTCATTAAGTAATACTATTTAGTCACATAGCCTAAACACAATTATGCATATGGAAAAGTATTCAAATTGAATTAAAGTATATTATAATGTAACAATATGACCCTGGTTTTATAAAACCATAATCTTATCTCATCATATCCTACTCATCTTTTTTAGGGAAAATAAAGAACTAAATAGGAACACATTTGGAAATATCAGCAAAATTATATCTGGAAGTACATTTCATTTAAGACAATAATCCATGTGACTTTCATGTGTGAAAGTGTTTCCAGCAAGGCATGGTCCAGGAGCAGTGTGCCCCTAAAATGATTCAAATGTTAGTACCTACAAGGTAGCACCAGATAAAAAATACTAAGATTTCTAAGATAGTGCTTTTAAATGAGCCATCCTCTTTTGAGGAAAAGGTCTGTCCCTGACCATATTAATCACAAGACAAAATTAAAGAGCTCCTTTATGAAATTAATGGGGTTTAAGCCACCATCCCTAGAGTGGACTTAAGAGATCTGCCTCTAGGTAAACTTCTGCTATTAGACATTCTTGGTTGAACACAAAAGTGCCCTAAAGGTATAAATGTCAGTGAAGGTCCCCAGGTTCCCCACCCTTTTGACAGGAGCTTTTAACAGATATGACACTCAGCAAACCTTCAAGGAGGGTATCTAACTGTCCGACTTTCCTGGGACTGAGGGTTTTTCCAAGACATATCACTACCAATTGTAAAAACCAGGACATCTCACAGCAAGCCAGAATGAGTTGGTCAACCTACCAAGACACAGCTTCTGAACCTCACTAGTTGCTTTTCCAGTAGGCTATAAATATTCTAGGAACTATTCTGATTCAACTGCAATGCAATATGCCTTACAGCAAGATCAACAGCCATTCTCCACATATCAGGGAAGAAAATTTGGTGCTACCACTACTTTCCCAAACAGCCCAGATTTCCTGTATGGTTAGCAATGCATTGTGATCTCTAAAATCTTCTACTTCCTGTCTCAGTTTCTCCTTCATCTGACTGCCACAGGCACTGACATGCTGAGGTTCGTAATCAATCCCATGGGATTATGGACCTTGATCTGCCTCTATTACTGGACACACATTTTCTACAATGGGTCATTTGTTTATCGAATTCAACAAATATTTCTTGAATGTTAAATATGTGGTTAGCACTCTTCTACTTGCTGCAGATACTTTAATGAATAAAACAGGGCAAGTCCTTGTGCTCAAAGAGCTTATAGTTTAAAGAAGAAGAAATGGAAAGTAAAAATAAAAGAACCAGCTATTTCAGCTGATCCCAAGTGCTCTGAATTTGATAAAATACAGTGATTCCCAATAGCAACCACTAATAAGTAGCAGTCAGGTTCACTGACATAGCCAGCTGTTGCTTTAGTGAGTAAATAGTAAAGTTCTGAAGTAGAGTTTCTCACAGTCATGCAAATTGTCTGAGGATCCCTACTTGGTAGGGAAGACAGACTTGGTATAGGCATTGCTTTAGGCTTGCTAGAGAATGCGGGGAATCAGAAGGGATTTGAGATTGAAACTAACAAGCATTGAAAGTATTGGATGCTCTTTCAAAGAGCAGAAGAGACCAAAGCATATAATCACACCAAACCTTAAGTCAAATTCTTTTATCGTTCATATACTAGAATTTATTGCATTCGGGCTTCATCATGGTTCTTAAAAACCATAGCTTAATATCTGAAAGTGAGCCAAATGCAATCTTTTTATTCCATCGACCATACATCCCCATTTTAACTTTGTCCTAACACATCACTTAGAAATAAGATTTTTATAAATAATGGGGTTACAAAGGGTACAAGTGGCCTGCTCACCAACCTCTACAGGGCACATCAGGCAAGAGGCAACTTCCTTTGTGACTCTCTTAACTGAGCTGCAAAAAACAGCATTAGGGTTGCATTGAATAAGCAAGAATCCTGTATGCATGGAAGATCCAGTCCCATTGTGGCTCATCTAGGTACTACTTTACAACTCCCATCATCACATCAGCAGAACCACAACAAGCTCTGTGCAAGCCAAAAGGGAAAGTGTCATTGTAAAACTGAAGACAGCTGCTTCCATAATAGAACTAATTGCACACTGCATCACAGAACTAAATTAGTAGTGAAAACAGTTATAAAAACCGACAGACAGTGAAACATGACTCACTTAGGAGCTGCTGCCAGTCAGGCACATTGTCCTTGGCCACTGTTCAAAAACCTGCACCTGCATTTTTTGAATAGTAAACATAGAAGATGTAATTACTAAGAAAACATATGACACTTTTTCAATGTGGCACCGCTACGTTTTTCCCCCCCTTGGGACCATGAATGGCATGGTACTAAACTGACCACAATACTTACTCATTCCTAACAGTCTTCCCAGAGAAACTAAAGCATAACCAAAGCTGACATTTATATTTATACATTAGATTCTATCTTTAGCTTAAGCAGTTCTATGTGATCTACTTTGTTGACAGATTACTAGATGGCTTCTAGACAATCAATCAAGGAAAAATTAACGTTAGAGACAAAAGAAATCACAGTTCCAAAATGCATGTGAATATATGGTTCAGCTTACCAACTCAAACTACAGTGAGATGGGGTGACTTCCCTGGCTCCCCTCTCAGCTATCCAGTAACTGCTGTCTCAATAAAAAACAGATGTTCAGAGAAGTCTTCATCTGTTCCTGCAGCCTAAACACATTTCTGCCTCCTCAGCTGCAACCTGCTTTAGAGAATTCACAGGTTCTTCACGCAATACATGTAAATTCCCATGTCAAGTATAACAAAGGATGACCCTTTCTCTGCCACAGTGGGTAGGTTGCTACCAGTGATAGCGAACAAACTCCTTGTCTTCTGACCAACTAATGTAGGGTAATGACCACTGGGAAAATATGCTTTGGGCTAGAATATGACACTTTATCCTTAGATGACAGCTTACACCCTTATCTAATGTTTTTAAATATTCAAATTGTGTTAAACAGCATTTATCACCAAAGAAGGGTGAGAAGAATTTTGTTCTGAAACAAATCACAGAAAATCTGTTTAATGTCGTTATGGGGATCATGCCTGTGGAATGCTCCGGCTTTAGCTAATTGAGCTGTGGCATTTCTGATGAGTTGTAAAGCTATATATTGGCTAATCCTTCTTTCTCCATGAATTTCTCAATGAATTAGTCAAATCTAAACAAATCCAGAAACACTTGAGAGAACCCTACTGGCTTTTGTGGAAACATAAGAGGTAGGTAAAAAAAAAAAATGATCAGTGTTTTTCTTCTTATGAAACCAGCAGATTATATAAATATTTTTCAAAGGTTGTGTTACTTCACAAGTTTTAGAGATGTTTGTGTGAGCCGAAAGAGGTATGTGGCAATTAGTTTGAAAGTGTCAGGAATGTGTGTTCAGTTCTAGATGAGGAAGCTGTGAGTAGCATTTATGAACTGTCATTATTTACTTGTTTGCTTCCCTTCAAGTGGTGAGCTCCTTGAATGTAGGAAGCTTCTTATTCATCTTTGAACCCCCAACATTTGCCAGTAGGTGTTAGATCAGTCTTCTCATCTGTAAAGTCTGTGTTGCCTGAATTTTCTTCACTGGCCATTCAAAATTCAAGATGATCAACAGGCTCATCCAAGAAGAAACCAAATCGTGATACTTCTCTTCAGAACAGCAGAGAAGTCTGTGAAGCAGCTTCTTATCCTACAAGCTGATTTGAAGGATGGAGCACAAATGTGTAAACTAATTAGATTCTCAGGTCTCATTCTTCAGGGGTCATTTCTGAAGGAGGTAGGAAGACACTGAAGGATCTCTTGAGTCCATAGCATTGCTTACACTGAAATATAAGCAGGATGATTTGGACCTCAACTCCCTTTTCAGCTCTCATTGTTGCTGAGTCAAAATGTTAAGCTGGAAGATCTAGAACAGAGAATAGAGACATTCATTCTATTGTTAGCATTTATCTGCATGGGTTGTAGCCTTTGAATATGTATTAAATAGTGACAGCTTGTGACTGTATGCATGACACTACAATAACTAAGACATATGTTTAAGAAACCTAGACTTTTGTCTGGAAATATTTACCATTGAGCTATAAAACACTAAGGAGTAAATGTATTCACCAAGCATTGAAAAATCTTTCAGAAATCACATATCAGCTTTTTATTAGCAATAACATAAAACTTAGTACCAGTCAAATGCTAACAAATAGTCTTTTTATGCTGGAAGGACACTAATTCCTTGATCCTAATTTTTTTTCCCTTCATATTACAATGTTTTAGCAAGCTGATGAGTTTTACTACCTAAGCTTTAGGAATTGCCAGAAGCTCTGAGCAACTTGTGACTTCTTTCATTGACTCTATGTCCCCTTAAAAAATATGATAGCTACTACTTTCTAAATAATATTTTTAAGCAAGAAAAAATTAGAAAGCAGTTGGATAAACTTTTGAAATATCAATTTGATGAAAGTAAAGAACCTATCAAACTCTGCAACCTCAAAACATTGTTCTAGATCATTAAAATCCTCAAAGGCCATGGATGGAAGGGCTTAGAAATGGGTACACCGACTACCTGATTCTCCTCAAACCCAAAGAATCCAGTCAGGTCAAGAAAAGACCTTAAAAGAAGATGTGTCAAGTTCTGAAAACTCTCTGAATAACATAGAACCTTGGCTGGAGCTGAGAACGGGTTTGATGGTACCACTGGCACAGCAGAGTTCTTGGAATCAGTCCTCTCCATTCTTTCCCTGCTGTTACTGTCTATGTGAGTTAAGAGAGTCTTCTCTCTCATTTCCCTGTCTGTAGCTTGGCCTCTGCCCTCTACAGTGTCACCAAAAGCAAGAAGCCATGTCTTCTCCTGGTTTAAAACGTTCCATGGTCCTCATCACAGAAAGGTAACATCTAAGCTTGTGAGTATGGTGCAGGCCTGGTCCAGGCATCCCCTTCTCCACTGTCTAGAACCTCTCTGCTTCAGCAGTGCAAGTCTACAAGCTACCCCACATGCTCATCCTGCATTTCAAGACTTCATGACTTCTCAAGGCTGTTTTCTCTGCCTGCCTGCCTCACAAATTTCTCAGAAATCACCACATCCCAGAAGCACTCCCTGAGAGACATTGCCTTGCCTACCTTTCCAATTAAATTAAACTCTACCTTGGTAGAGGTTCAACCATTACACCATTCACATTATTATTACTACTACTACTTCTGTAATTATTAGTCAATCTTCCTTTCCTAGAATGGGTTCTTCCAGGGCAGGTTTGTTGACTATGCTTCCTCATGTGTCCCACATCTACCATGGTGCTAGGCACAAGGCAGCTGATCAATTCAAGTCTCAATTGATCAATGAAGTCCTAGTGTAACTCCATAATAAACAACAATCTAAAGAATAATCTCAAACCATTCCACAAGCCACAGAGATTTTTGGATCAACCTTATATTAGAAATTAAAGCTTACATGATTTATTTCATTAATCAATGTATACTATTTTTTTAAATTGGCTGACTGGAAACTCAGCAAATCTCTGCTCAATCAATCACCTCAATTTTCTTTCCCCATGGCTTTCTTGTTTAATAGAACCATCTTTAGCCTTTGTCCCCTGATTTCTCAGTCATTTTAATTATTGGGCTTTTGCTTTACCTTTGTTTGATTGGTCTTTTTATATATTTTAGGTGTATATTATGGCACCTTAAATATTTTTAAAGTTAAAAAAAAGAAAAGAATAGAGAAAGCAAATAAGATTTCCCCAAATCAAATTTGTTTTTCAATACATGAATCATGTGAACGGTAGTTAAGAAAACAGATAGAATAGAGTCAAACAGGATGAGGGAAGGGAGGGAACAGAGCACAGGGAAGGAGAGGAGGAAAGCCAAATATTTAATATTCAAAGTGCAGGACAGAGGTGTGGCTCAGTGGTAGAGCACTTACCTAAAAACAAAATGTGAATATTTGCCTCATATGGCGAACATCAGAGTAGGCTATAAAGTAAAGGTGACACAGCAACCAAGTTTATTAAGCATCTGGTAGGTAGGACACATACAATGAGCTAGAAATACCAAGATCTTTGTTGTTTAGACTCCAAAACGATGAAAACAAAGAAATTTACTTTTCCTCTTTGTTGAGCAGTTATCCCATACCACTAAAAGGATGAAAGGTATTCTTCTATTCATGAAATTCAGGTCTTGCAAACCTCTTTGGTGAAGTTAAGTAATTAGGATTTTATGGAGCACTGATTAAGAGTAAGGGATCATGACTAAATATGTTCATATTTACTAATAAATGTTAGAGGTAGTTTACTAAATAAAAAGTACCCAGCACTATTTTAAAAGAATTTATGAAGCATCTATAGTAAGAATAGAAAGGTATTTTATTTAAACAATGGTTTGTTACTCTACAGCATTCTGTATTTACATTATGTTTATCTGCTCCTTCTGAAAAAATCAGAGATGATATCAACAAATTTTCAGAGACAGAGCATAACAGGTGCTCAATACTATAACTGACTGATGTGTCATGGCTCTGTTATTGGTAGAAATGGTGAACCCTACCCCCAAAATTAGTTTTTTTTGGAACTGAGGTGTTTATGTTAAACATAAAGAAAATCTGTAGTGCTAGAAATCATTAAATAAACAGGCTAACAAAGATGTTTGTGGAGTTGTGTTTTCTAGAAGTCTTTAAAAATGGAAGAGATTCTCCTTTCATTATGGTGGTGTAAAACTGTTGAAGCTGAAATAATATAGAAGCTAGGAGTAAATTATTTCCTTCCTGAGTTTATGCCATGATGCATAAACCACCATATTTGAGTAAAAGTGGCAATAAGAAAATTATCAAATTCACATTAATAGGCAACTATAAAGAAATTTGCATATAAAACTTAAAATTTATTATAAGATAATAGCTTTATAGCTATTTTAGAGATTAGATTAAACAGTAAATAAAAATAAAAATTGCTCATAACATCTGTGGAGAGTGGAGTATGAGAAGCCTACGAGAATTTGACATAAGCACAGTTGTGTCAAATAATCTGCAGGCTGAATTAGCACAGCCCCAGCTGCAGAAGGGGGCAAGGGCAAAATGCAGCACAGCCACTTCTTCTAAGATGTTTGCGTTCAGAGAGTAGTGATAGAAGTTCCTCCTGTTCCCAATAACTGCAATGTCATGCCCCCTCATTCCCCCGAGAACTGTTGCTCTAACTCCTTGTTCACCACTGTATATAATAAACTCACTGGGGTGGACAAGGCTGTTGTGTGTCTCCATCAGAGCTCCCAGCCCACCTGACCCCAGCTTTCTGCATCTTTTGTCACTGGAAACAGATGGTGGGAGAGTATTGGTGATGAAGAAAATTCATGGGGATTAAGACATTGAGGTGCAAAATTAACAAAGTGAGAGAAAGTTCAGACAAAGAGGACTTCACATACAAAGGCACTGAATTATCAGAGGGTACACAAATGAAGGAGGATAGATGTTGGTGAGGGTAGATGTTGGTGAGGCCACCAAAGGGTCTGTAAGTCACATGAAGAAGTTTGAACCACAGGCTCCAAAAGGATCTGAGCTTGTTTTAGAAAGATTGCTCTCGCTTTGTGTGTCTCCATCAGAGTGCCCAGCCCACCTGACCCCAGGTTTTTGCATTTTAGTCTTCTATCTTTTGTCCTTTCTGCATCTCCCAGTGCCCCCAGTTAGAGTCATAGGACAAGCTCACACAGGTCATGAGAACTTCACCATTCAGAAGACCACGGAAAGCTGGGCATGTTGATACATATCTATAATCCCAGCACTCTGGAGGAGGAAGCTGGAGAATTGAGGGTTCCAGGCAAGCCTGGGCTTAGCCTGGGCTGCATAGAGAGACTATGTCTCAAAACAAAACAAAATGGAAGACTACAGCAGCTTTTGGTTTTTGGAGCATTTCTTTATTGTTACCTCTGGGTTTGTGTGTGACAGATAGATAGATGATAGGTAGATAATAGAGATAGATGGTAGAGATAGATAGGTAGATAGATAACTAGATAAATAGATGAGAGAGGGAGAGAGAAAGAGAGCTGATATCTGTCGTACATACTAACTTCTTCATATTAGTGTCACTCATTGGGTTATAATGTTCAGAATTCTTTTTTCAAAATTTTTTCACATTGAGTTATAAATATATCTTCCTGGTAGATTCTTAAGCTATTTTTATAAAATCCCTAGAATTAATTAGGATGACATTAAACCCATGAATTCATTTAGGAGGAATTTATGAACACACATGTAAGAACATCTGTATCCCATTCTGCTAACACCACCTCTGCAGCCCATCTTAACATTGTATTGCAAGCATGTTCCTATCATAGGTGAACATATAATTTACAAAGGCTATATAACACATCTACAAATTATTCAGTCATCTCCACACTTTTGGAAATTCAAGTTGTAGGGTCATTGTTTTGCTTATTTGTTTACTATCATAACACTGGTAAGAACATCTTTGCATTCAGATCTTTGTTCACATGAGTTGACCTAACTTAGACTACTTGAGTTTATGAAGATTCTGATGTTACTCATTCTTCCCAAAAAAAAGCTTTATAGCAGTTTAAACTCTAACAAACCCAATATTAACTGCAGCTCCTGCACCCTTATTAGCATTAAGTATTATCACTTTTTTTTAATTTTTCTAATTTCAGAGGTAAAATAATGCTGATTGATTACTTAACCTATCTTTTATTAGTACTGAAATTAAACTTTTTCACTTTTTATTCTCCATTTGCTTGTCTTCTATATGAATCATCAGTTCATGTCCTTTTTTTCAATTTTAAAATCAAAACAATTGACTTTTTGTATTGATATACAAAACTTCACATCTTTATAAGTGAAATTAGCTATCCTTGTCTGTCATCTTAGGTCTAAGTATTTAAGTAAGTTTGAAGTTTGTCTTTTACTCATTTTTTATGTTCAAGAACATTTTATTTCTGCAAGCATATTTTATTAATCATTTTTCTACATTTCATTATTTCTTTTATTCTTAGAATGTAATTCCACATACTTAAAGCCACTAAGTATTTATTTTTAATTTCCTTTTTATATTTAATTATTTCATCCATATGAAATTTTACTTGCTGTATTGTCTAAACTTAGCATTTATCTTGATTTCTTTCCACAAAATATCCAATTTTCTCAATATTCAAACATAGCCAAGCCTTATTAATTGGTGATGTTTCCTTTTCCTAAGACAAAGTTAAAAAAAATAAATATGAGATTGATTTCAGAGTTTAAGCTTCTTTCAGCTGATATGTCTATTGTTTCTTTGTACAAGTGTCACTCTTTGGATGACCTATAGTTTTACAATGTTCAGAAATCTTTTTCAGATATAGGTTGCAAATATATTCTTCCTGATGGATATTTGAATTATTTTAATTCAGCAATATTACATTAAATCCATGAGTCCACTTGGGAAGAATTTATTTCTTAGCATTTCATTCACTGGACAAATATTTACTACGCATATTTCCTGAGAGAAGTCTTGTTCTGAGCCCTGAGGCTGCAGCAGGGAGCCCAAGCAGAGTGTCTGCCCCAGGAGGCTGACTTCTGACTTACCATCCAGGATACTGAATGCCTCGCAATGCATTATTTTTTATATCTTCTACATATTTTTGTAAGAATATAGTTATTCTCTTTGCAGGGGTATAACTTTATGCATATGGATCCCATCATTTCTAGTTGGAGTTAGTTAATTTTACAGTGTCTCTGTTTCACCATTATATCTCAAGTGCCTCACTCAGTGACCTGGCAAATTGTAAGAACAAAAACAATAAAATAGCTTGTTATGTAGATAAATTCATGTTTAATTAAATATATACCTGGATTTTTATCCAACTTGTTATTTCTGGTACATATTGTATCCAGTAGTATATATCAAACTACACCAATAGCAGCTTAACACAACATACAAGTATTTCACAGGTTCTGTGATCACAAATGGCCCATAACTAACTTAGGTGGATCCTCTCCTTTGTGCTCTTTCAAACATCTGCAATCAAGGTGTTGATGCACAGTCTGTAGTCTCATATGAAGATTTCATGAGAAAAACATCAAATTCCAAGTTGATTTACATGGTAACTAGCAGGATTCACTTCTTCCGGGACTGTTGGCTGGAGGCCCCTCAGCATGCCAGGTGGAAGTCTCAACCCACATAGGAGTCTTATGGCATTGCTAAGAACACTGCCAGATTCTCACAGGAAAAATCTGGGAAATATTCTTCATGGTTCTAATAGAAGAAAAGGAAGAGCACCACTGTGATTATGGCCAGGGTTCCTCATAGCAAAGAACTGTGGTCCAGGGGAGAAGACTTTACTACAGCACAAGTCCCCATGCTAAGGGCCTATTTGCCCCAATTTCTTTCACC
This sequence comes from Castor canadensis, assembly GCF_047511655.1. Lineage (NCBI taxonomy): Eukaryota > Metazoa > Chordata > Mammalia > Rodentia > Castoridae > Castor > Castor canadensis. The sequence continues at coordinate 46,634,898 of NC_133387.1, forward strand.
ACATAATATGCTGGCTTTGAGCAAAAAGTACAAGACATGGTCAGAATGGTAGCACATAACTATAATCTCAGAACCTGGGAGGCTGAGGCGAAAGGATTGTGAGCTTGAGGCCTGACTGGGTTGCATAGAGAGATCCCATCTTAAAACAATAACAAAAAAAAAAAAAACAGTGCTACTAAAAAATTACAAAGCATGCTAAAAGGCAATGAGAAAAATAGATAGATGAGACAGAGACTCAGAAATGACATAGCTTTTGGAAATATCAGAGAGGGAATTTTAAATAATTATGCTAAAAGTTCTAATAGAAAAAAGAGACACCATGTAAGAATATTTAGATAGTATAAGTAGAGAAGGAGAAAGCTGAGGAAAAAATTAAAAGGAAATAGTAGAAATTAAAAATAGAAATTATAACTGTCTTTGATGGAATCATCTGTATACCTGATATGACTAAAGAAAGAATCAGAGAATTTGAAGAGAGGTCAGTAGAAACCTCTAAATTGGAGTGTAAAGAAAAACATGAATGAACTCAAAACAAAACCAAAACAACAGTGGGAAAATTTTCCAAAGAGTAACATCTGCATAACTAGAATACCAGAGGAGAAGAAATAGAGAACAGAGCAGGAAAAATAACTGTTTTTTTATATATATATATATATAATATATAAATATATTTTTTCCATTTTTTTCACATATAGGTTACAAATATATTCTTCCTTGTGGATATTTGAATTATAAAATAAATACATATTTTAATATATAATGGTTGATAACATAATGAAATTGATAGACACCAAACCACATATCCAGAACTCAGAGCCTCATGTTTACCAGGCAAGTACCCAATCACTTGAACCACATTCCTAGCCCCTTAACATTGCATCCCAGACAAGACAAATGAAGGACAACAATGTCACAAAAGACGGTACAGAGAAACTGGAAATAGTCTAAGACATCTGCACTGAATGTTAGCTGTGGTAGTGTTTGAAAGTTAATTTTTAACTTTAGTTAAAAAGGTATATTGTAAATTCAAGGGCAACCATTACATTTTTTAGAAATAAAATGGATACAGTAACAGATGAGGCAAAATGGAACTATATACAATTCCTAATTAAAACCAAGGAAGGCAGAAAGAGAGGGGAAATATATCAAACAAAAAGCATAAATAAGAAAATTACTAGTAGATATCAATCAAGCACATCAATAGTCACCTTCACCTTAAGTGTGAAAGTTTAAATACATGTATTAAAGACAGACACTGTTAGGATGGGTAAAAAGTAAACTCCAACTATATTGTCTATGAGAAATCCACTTGAAATATAAAGACTCAAATACATTAAAGAGATGGAAAAAGACATGTCATATATAAACTAATCAAAAGAAAGCTGGAGTAGCCATATTAATTTCAGACAGATTCCTTCAGAACAAGGAAGATCATCAGGGAAAAAGAGGAGCCTTGGATCATGAAAAAGGGGTTATTTTTCCAAGAAGGCATAATTTTAAAAAAAAATCCTTATTATCGTATTATTGTTGTACTGGGGGTACATTGTGACATTTACAAAAATTCTTGCAATACATCTTAGTCAAATGCACCCCCACCATCATTCGCCTTTCTCCCTTCCTCCCTTCTTAGAATACTTTCAACAAAAGACACAATCTTTAATATGTATATGCCTAACAAAAGTCAAAACACATAAGGCAAAACTAACAGCAACAGACAAAAATCACTTACAGCCGGCGACTTCACAGCACCTGTTAGTAACTGATAGGTCAGACAGGAATAAAATCATTCCGCGTTTTATGACCTGAACAGATTATCAACTTGGTCTCATGGACATCAAGAGTACACTCCCTCCAACAACAGCCGAACACACATTCTTTCCAAGATCATGAAACTTTCACCAATAGAGAACAGAAAACTTTCACCACAAAGAACTTAAGGTTAGTCTCTTTTGTCATCTATGCAAGTATAAAACATACATGCACAGATGGCTATGCAGTAAGAAAATAACTTAGAAAATAGCTGTCCTAATTATACCTTCCAAACCATGTGATGATTTAGAACCAAAGTCCTCAAATTTATTGGTCTTAAGACCTCTTTGCACTCTTAAAAACTGTGGATAACCCAATGAACTTTTTATTTATATAGATTATATCTATTGGTACCTACCATATTAGAGATTAAAACAGAATTTAAAAAATTATTAATTTATACCTAAATGATAATAAAAATCTGCAGTATTTTAATGTAACACATTTTAATGCAAAATAGCCCTATTTTCAAAACCAAAAAACACCCAGTGCAAATTCTTTATTTTTGCAAATGCCTTAAAAGTCTAGCTCAACACAAGATACATAGATTCTCATATAAATTTCTGCAACATATTGTTTGGATTATAGTATGTGAAGAAGGCCAAACCTCACACAGATGTATGAAGAAAGGATGGATCATTTCAATAGCCTTTTGGGTAATTGTGATTATCCTTTGATATTACACCAAAATTCAACAAGTGGTAGTTTATTAAAGGATACTTGCAGTAAGGAAGTCGAAAGTATATCATTGACATTTCCCCATTCTTCAAACCAGCACATTAAAATCACCTGGTCTATTTTGCATGATGAATGGACCCTTTGTTCATGTCTGATTTTGTAACATTGTGCATTGGTCATTTAGAAAATGTTGTCTCACTGAGTTATACAGATTTTCCTAAGGTTGACACATTTCCTAATACAGTATCAAACTATTACCACACCCAGTCTTATCAGAAAAGACTTCAGATTTTGGAAAGCTGTCAAGCTCACAGTGGCAGATATGAATTTTCCAAAATTCTAATTTTTACTTGATAGCTCAAATTTTATTGTTGGCAACAAATACTGTCAGTTGTTTTCCTTGAAGTGACAAGTTCACTTTGTTCACTTTTGACAAAATGTCTGCCACATACCTAAGTATGAATAACCATAGTTTGTCAGTCACTCTTTCAAATAAAAATGGTTTTCAATAAAAAGGGGGAAAAGAGCCCAGCTAGTTCAGCTCTCAAGTACCTGCACAGATGCATATTATACTTCAGTATGCAGAGAAGTGCTTTATGTATAGCTCCCGTTTTGTCACACTCGAGTGTTAGGATTTATCCAAATTAATAATTATTAGTTCTTTATCAAGGACATTCTTAAGGGACACAACCTTTTATTTTTCCCGTGAATGCATAATGATAAATAAAAATAGGACACCTAGCACAGTCTGATACCCTGCCTCAATTTTGGACTTAGATCCTGACACTCTTATTCGCCACTGCTTTTGAGCCATCAGTTAAAACATCAACACAGTGACAAAGGTATGTAATACTTTCATGTTTTTATGGGAATAAGTTTGACCACGTGGACTCCTTAGAGGTTTAAGGGGATCCCCATTAGGCCTTGATAATCGGCACCTCTTGGAGTAGCATCTGTAGGTGATAGAATGGAGAAACTGAGGAAAAAGTAACTTGAATGCACAAAGGCAAGAGATTCTGATTTGATCAAAATGGAATTCTCAATGAGCACAGTGGACTAATCAGTGTATAGATTCAAGGCCACTGCCCAGTACAATGTTCTGGAAGGTAGAAGCAAGTAATGACCATCTTTTCCACACTGCAACAATGGAGATGACGCTGGGAGCAATCTCCTTGTGGAGGGAATGTGGGAAGGATCAACCAGCCATGGACCTGAGGCCAGCCCAGGTCCTGTCACCCTGAATACACACAAAGCCAGGAGTTAATGACATGTTGGCTAGCCTTTCATTTTGATGAAAAAGGAGTGAGCACAGCTGAGGTGATGTGACAAGGATCAGAATGTGGCTTGTTCAGACGTGTGGTTTGAGGAATCAACTTGTCCTACAATCATGGGGTCTATAACACACGGTTCTCCTCTCAGGAAGTGGTGAGTTAAAGACTCAGTGCATTTCTGGATGTCTGAGGACTCCATTAAGAATAAGTATTGATGGCACTGAGATTAAAAGCCTTTTTTTTTATTAGCAAATGTGTTAACCAATATAATACAAAAGCAACCCCCTGTTTTCATCCTTTTTCTGAATTTGAAGGAAAAGAAAAAAAAAAAAAAAACATCTTCCAAGGGCTGAAGTAAAAGCAGGAGTAGATATAAACAAAGTTAAAAAGTCAGGTTTTTTTTTTTCAGGCTGTGTCTGTAATAAGCTTTCAGCTGAAATGAAATGTAATTAGCAAGTATGATAATACAGTTTGCTTCATTTAGCTCTTCAGTGGGTTTATAAACAAATTCTGTCAGTTAACTTGTAAAGCAGATGTGTCCGTTACACCCTGGCTGAGCATGTGACAGAAGACAGCCTCATGCAGTGGCAAGACATGCAGCAGGATGACCCTTTGATCAACTCACCAGTCAGCAACATTGCAACAATGAACACAGGCCATTTTTAAATGCACCTCGGGAAAGAAGATTAAGAAATATTTCATGTGAGGATTAAGAAAGTAAAGCTGAAAAGCCCCAAATTCTCATAGTAAACATTAATGCTTATTTTGTCATGTTGCTATGATGACAGCTTTAAGTATCATTTGTGGTCTGAGACAACACTGCTTGCTGGTTACTCCTACCAAAATATTAGCAGTGGCCATGAGGATCAGGGATTTTTTTTCTGTTTCTTTATTTTTATATTTTACCCAAACTACCTTTGCAATGGAAAAAATGAATAAAAACAAATTTGGACTCATTCCAGAAAAAGGAAGGAGACACTAACTTCTTAAAAGAACTAAGAAAACTTCACAGAACAGATTAAGACCTTTCAGTTAGATTTGTAAAACTCCATAGGGATAACAGTTTGAAGTGACGAAAATATTGGGAACTAAACAGTGTCCTGATTCCTATGACACAGAAGTACATAGAATTGCTGCTCACAATATTTCCTGGAAATTCTGAAATGTTAGATTCTTGCCATATTAACTAGTGGTAATGATAGAGTAAATGTTAACATTTCTTTACTACTGAGCATCTAAGTGTTCTGAGCCTTGTCACGTGTTCTTATTTCAGGAAGTTTTCTTTCAAAGACTGATAGACATATGAACAATTATTATGTGTTTTCAATGCAAAACCATTAGCCTGGATCTCATGAAAAGAATCTTCACTCATTGTTTTCCTATCAGAGGATGAATTTCATAAGTGCATACCATTTGTTAATTTTCAAAATGTTTTCATATATTATTTGGTCATCTTTCTACCCTTATGTCTACTTCATCCACAATAATATTCCAACGTATTTTTATTACAATCATTAACACATATTATTCATACAAAGTAAGGAGATTGTACTTGGTATTTCCAAACAAGCATACATCATGCATTGATCATGTTTATCCACACTTCTTTTAAGATCTCCCCTAAAAATCTCTTATCCTCTTATTCCTCCCACCTCCTGTTCCATTCTCTGACCCTAATATAACCCTCTTCTACGTTCAGGTCTTTTTGCTTTGTTTTGTTTTAGTTTCTACATATGAGAGAAAGCATGTGATCTTGTTTTTCTCTGTCTGGCTTACTTTATCATGATGTTCTTCAGTTGCATCCATCTTCCTGCAAAAGACATGATTTCATTCTTGCTTATGGCTGAATAATACTTCATTGTGTAAATATACTATATTTCTTTATCCACTCATCTGTTGACAGGCACTTAGGCTAGTGCCATATCTTAGCTTTTGTGAATAGTGCCACAATAAGACTGGGTATGTAGGTATCCCTTGTATGTCGACTTCATTTCCTTCAGATATATACCCAGGAATGGTATAACTGGATCATATGGTAGTTCCGCCTTCAGTGTTTTGAGAAATCTCCCTCCATATTGACTTCCATTCCCAACAATGGTGTATGAGAGTTCCTTTTTCTCCACTTCCTTGCTAGCATTTCATTGGTTTTTTTTTTTATATTAGCCATTCTAACTTAGGTGAGATAGGATCTCATTTTAGTTTTGGTTTGCATTTCTCTGGTAACTAAAGATACTGAGCATTTTCCATATACTTCTTGGTCATTTGAATTTCTTCTACTTAGATCATTTTCCCATTTTTATATTGGATTAGTTTTTATTAAGTTTTTGAGTTCTTTATATATTCTGGATATACATCCCTTCTGTCAGATGAATCTGGCTACGATTTTCTCCCATTCTGTAGGTTGTCCCTTCACATTGTTGATGGATGCCTTTGCTATGCAGAAACTTTCTAATTTGATGTAATTCTATTTGTCGATTCTTGCTTTTGTTTCCTGTGCTCCTGGAGACCTATCCAGGAAATGATTGACTGTATCAATCTCTTGAAGTGTTTCCGCTATGTTTTCCTCTAATAGTTTCAGAGTGTCAGGTCTTATACTGAGGTCTTTGATCCATTTTGAGTTGAGTTTTGCACAGGGTAAGAAATAGGGTTCAAGTCATGAGCTGCTGGCTTCTACCTGTAATCCTAGCTCATTAGGAGGCAGAGATCAGGAGGATAGCAGTTTGAGGCCAGCCCTGGGCAAATAGTTTGGGAGAGACCTATCTTGAAAAAATACATCACATACAAAAAACGGACTAGTGAAGTGGTTCAAGCTCTAAGAGCCCCTGTCTAGCAAGTTTAAGGCCCTGAGTTCAAACCCTAGTCCCACCAAAAAAAACACAAAACACAACAACAACAAAAAAATGGCGGTGGGGGGGTGTCAAACCTCAGTCTTCTACATATGCAGTTTTCCCAGCATCATTTGGTGAAGAAGCTGCTCTTTCTCCATTGTTTTTGACACTTTGTCAGGGATCAATTGGCTGAAGATGTGTGAATTTTTCTGAGTCTTCTAATCTGTTCTGTTGGTCTATGTGTTTATTTTTGTACCAAAACCATGCTGGTTTTGTTACTGTGGCTCAGCAATGTGCCTTGAAATCAGGTATTGTGATGCCTCCAGGCTTTCTTTCTTTGCTGAAGGCTGATTTGGCTATTCAGGATGTTTAGCGCTTCCATATGAATTTTAGCTTTTTTTTCTTTTTTTTTAGTTCTGTGAAGAATGTCATTGGATGGTAGGTAGGGATTGCACTGAATTTCTAGATTGCTTTGGGCAGTTAGGACATTTTAACAATATTAATTCTTCTAATGCTTAAACATGAAGGTCTTTCCTCTCTTTTTAGCTCCTTCTACTATTTCTTCAATGTTTTGGAATTTTCATTATGTAGGTCTTTAATTTCTTTAGTTAAGTTTATTCCTAGCTCGTTTATTATATTTTATTTGTGGCTATTATGAATAGGATTACTTTCATGATTTTTTCCCAGAAAATTAATTATTGGTGTACAGAAGTTACAAATTTTTGAGCATTGGTTTTTTTTATCCTGTTACTTTACTGAATTAATTTACTATTCTAACAGTCTTTTGGTGGTCTTTAGGTTTTCCTACATATATGATCATATCATCTGCAAATGGATGATTTGACTTCCTCCTTTCCTATTTGTATGCTTTTTATTTCTTTCTCTTGCTAAAATTTCTGGTATTATAGTGAGTAAGAGTGGTGAAAGTGGATACCCTTGTCTTTTTCCTGATCTTAGAGAAAATGCTTTCAGTTTTTCCCCATTCCACATGATGTTGGCTATAAATCTGTCATAAACTAGCCTAAATCATCTTGAGCAATGATCCTTCTATGCCTAGAAAAGATGTTGAATTTTCTCAAATGTTTTCTCAGCATCTATTGAGATGATCATGCTATTTTTATCCTTGATTTTATTTATGTGATACATTGCATTTATGGATTTTCATATGTTGAACTATCCTTATATCTTTGGAGTGAAACCAACTTGATTATAGTGTATAATATTTTTAATGTGCTGTTGAATTAATTTGCAAATATTTTGTTGAGGATTTTGCATTTATATAGATAAATGCAAATAGATATTGGTCTATAGTTTATTGTTGCATTCTTGTCACGTTTTGGTAGCAGGCAATGCTGGCTTTACTTGCTGACCTTATAGAATGAGTTTAGAAGTGCTTCCTCCCTTTCAATTCTATGGATAGTTTGAGAATCCCACATGTCTTTTAGCTCTAAAACACTAAAATCTCTGGAAGGTAGCCCTCTCCCTCTCCCTTTTAGCTAACTTCTATAATACAGATCCAGAGTGTGCCACCAGTTTTGCTTCTTGTGGCTTTCTAGCACAACACTTAAGAACAAATCATGTATTAAATAAATGTTCCTTTTCCCTTTCTCCCATGATTACCATGCTCTCTAAGACCTAGCTCAACTCAGCAGAACTAGGAGTCTTCTTGCCTCCCTCCACCACACATGGCTTTGCTCTCTTAATTTTACATAACTCTTCTCATTGCTCTCGCCCATTCCCTGTTCCTGCTTAGTATTTCTGCATCTTCTTCTAGACAGCTTACAGACTCGTATTTCTTCAGCTGCATCTGAAGTTCTGGTGGAATTCAAGAGTGGAACTTGCTTAGGAATGCTGAATTGTTTTCTGACCTTTAGCCACTGAAGAAAAGGGAGAGCCACCTCAGAGCCACCCTCTGGGCTCACGGTACTCACGCTATTTTCCTGGATCCAGTTTCAGTTCCCAAGTTCCTTTGGTGAGACCTCCATGGTAATGGTGTCATCACTTATGTTGGATGTGGACAAGCTCTGCTAGTTCCAGGCACTGATTTATATTATAGCCTCCCCTAATGTCAACCATGGTTGGCATTCTTTCCCCATATACCCTCAAATTCTTGCTAATTCCCTGTCTGCTTCCTGCCTGCTCCACAATCACTCATTACCACCTTACCCAATCCAGACAAACTATGGCCTCTCCTCACAATCTTGCCCTTCCTCATGAGGCTGACCCCATGGTGATTTCACCTTTCCTTGTTGATAGGCTGTACTGGTCAGTTCAGCCAGAGCCTAAAGGGCAAACAACCAGGGCTGGCAGAGTGACTCAAGTGGTAGAGTACCTGCCTAGCCATAATGAGCAACCACCCAAAAACTAACACCAAAATAAGTCACTTCATGATGCTCTCAGATAGTCATGAGTATTAGTTGAGAGTTTTGCACTAGTTAAATATCATCTTCTGCAGAGTGCTTTGGGAAGGAAGTATAACAACTGTTTTTATCATAGGAGTTAGGAATTCCTGGAGCTCCTTCACAGTAATTCAGAACACATTAGTACAACAGAGAAGGCTCTTCCGTACACCTCACCAAGGGAATTTTTAAACCTGAGGTGTGTGTTTTTAGAAAATGATCACGCTTACTATATTTGAAAAACATTTTGTTTGTATCTCCCCAAAGATAGTCCAAGTGAGTGTAAAACACTTGGAAAACTATTTCTGTAAAATGATGGTCCTTTTTAGAAATGCTACATTTCCGTGCTCAAAATAATTCCAAGTGACAACTTTTCTACTAGAATGTAAATTTCTTTTGTTTTTAATCAAGAACTTCAGTTGTATGAGTACTTATATTTTATCCCTAATGCAAAGAGCTTTGCCATACTTGCAATCATAGAAAAGCCTAATTTATTTTGCATAAGTATTTTGGGTGAGGGAGACAACTAACTTTTCAATTTGAAATAAAAATTAACAGAAAAGTTTTTATCACGTGCAGAAGTACTTTGTATCTATTATCCATCAAATAATACACAATGGTGTTATTGGTGAAATAAGGTATGGTATGAAATTTGAGGAAGCCTTCATGACAGAGAAGGTGGATTTCAAACTGGCACTTTGTGTGCTTTACAAATACACATCTTTTAATTTTTTCATTTGAGGGGCTGGGCATGGTGGTGCACACCTGTGAGGCCTGGTGCAGAAAGGCAAAGGTGTCATAGGAGAGAAGGCCAGTTACTCATTCTTGCCTCCAGACCAGCATGAGTTGCAGGATAGAGTATCTTGGTAACAGATGTTTCATTTATGGTGTTCAATTTTTTTGAGATAGATATTGGTTTCACTACATTAAATTTCCTCTGTATAGGAATATATTTTAGAATATAATTTCTTAGTTTGTCAAATAATATATATTTCAAGGTTCGGTGCAAAAAATCAGGGTGTCAAGATACTGATTACGGGGGTGGGATGAGAAGACATCTCTCTCCCTCATAATAGCAGCTTCTCAAACTTTCAGATGTTTATCAATGAACTGATGATCTTAATAAAGTGCAGAGCTGTTCACTAGGGCTGTGATGGGTCTGAGATTCTACATTTCTTTAGTTGTTTTTGTTTGTTTGTTTGTTTTGCAATAGGGTCTTGCTGTTTAACTCAGGCTGGCCTCAAACTCACTATGTACCACAGGCTGGCTTTGAACTCAAGTCTGCCTCAACCAGCAGAGTGCTGGGATTACAGATGTGTACCACATGACCAGCTGAGATTCTGCATTTCTAACAATCTCCCAGGAGATTCCAATGCTGTTGTGCCAGTGACCTAAAAGATAATTGTTCTAGCCTATGTTTAGGAAGCATATTTACACAACTTCGGTAGACTCTCTTTGAATCAATAAGACTTGGCATGCTTGCAGAATGTATTTTACAGCTAAGCGTTGCTCCTTTTAGTTGAGTCTTCTTAAACTTGTCCAAAATTATTTGGCAAATTAGCACATATATAATTGCTAATTGTTATTTAATCATATGGGGCCAATCTTACTATACAAAATTCCTATATATGTATACTAGAAAGTGTCCTGGAGAGACAAAGAACAATCCCTCTTCTACTGAATTTGAAACTGGGGATCTGAGTTTTACAAATCAGATACACGCAGGAAAATCACCCTGCAAGGATCTGACATCATGAACCATAATATTCCTGATGGCAAAAGCAGAAGGAAAAGAAAAGCTCTTGTAGATTTCAATTATTTGCAAAGTGTAGCAAACAAAAATAACTAGGAACATGCCACTTGGAGATGTGGGACTTAGGACAAATGAGGTTTGCTTTCTACGAATGGTAGTCAGGAGAGAAATCAAAAGTTAAGCCAGGTACAATTGAGAGCTGCACATTTCGCGATCTCAGGAACAGCATAATTTACCAGTTGTGGTAAATGACAATGATAACGGTGTGAATTAATAAACCTGCTAGTGAAACCACCATAATTCAAATGCACATTGGTTAATTTAATTAGCCTTGGCTGCACTTTCTCTGTCAATCCCAAACTTACAGGGATTGAATTGTTAAGTACATTTTTCACTCTGTGATTCTGAGAAGTTTATTTTTACCTGGCAAATTATTTTAAGAGTGAGACAAAGCAGGGCAGTGGTGGTGAAATCACACAGGAAGCCCGCATCCCCAAGCCTGGGCCCTTGCCTCCTGGACCCGGTACACAAAGAGCTGGTGTGAATTTCAGATCCTGGGTCTGCTCTAAATCATGGGAACAGGAGAAATTAGAAATGACATCGTTTACCCAGGGGCCTTTGCCATGGAGTATTTTTTTTGGAACTTTTACATCAGTCTCAGAACTGGCTGGCTTCATTAAGTCACGTGTGTCATTGTGTCAGGGAGGAAGGCAAGAACATGTTATTAGCTAGGGATTTTTTTTTCCCTCTACCTTTCTCATTTCAGTTCATTACATGTGGTATTTCCCTTTCTTCCCTCCAACCCAAGATATCAAATATGTCTTTCATCTCAAGATTCTGATGCTGCAACCTGTGCTAGCTTTCTTGGCGCAGGCCGAGGAAATTCATTTCTTTACGTGCACAGTTTGGGAAACAAACTCCATGACACGGTGGAGGGAGAGTTCCACAGATCATCATTTTACTTTCCTGTTGGTATATTCTTGTGCTCTTACCACATTTTCTTCCTTTCCCTTTAAAGCTTACATTTTTAGAGCAAGGGAGGAAATCATGGGAAATAACTCTTTTTTTAGGAAAAGGAGGATGATTGTCATTGAAACTGATATGTCTACGCGATAACAAAAACTGTCCTAGCCTCCCACAGAATACGAGCCCCAGGGCTGGGAAGAACAAAGCCATCCTCTGAGAGGAGTGGGGAGGGGCAAGGGGGTCATGTGCAGCCTCTCATCCCTGTGGCACCAGCCAGACCCCACAAACCATTTTATCATCCTCTGGCCTGGGAGATCAAGGGAGGCAGTGTTTGGAAAGTTGCCTCCAAGGCTGAGTTAAGTATTTGGTCTTTTGTTTGTCTTGGTGGCTCCCCCCTTGCTTTTTCCTGGGATAATCACCATGGTCTGAGTCTAGGGAAGCTTCTGGACCCCATTTCTTTTCTTTTCTTTTTGGTCTAGTTGGGTAGAGATCATCATTAGCACTTCCTTATATGTTCCTATATGTCCCTCTCTCCTTTTGGGAGCAGTTGGGAATAGGAGACCATTTTCTAAATTGAGGAGTTATTTCACCTCCAGGTCAAAAGCAGTTTTGACTAGTATTTGTAGAAAATTTGCATACTCTATGTATTTTGAAAATTAAAGAAAATGTTTTAGGCCCATGGAGAGACCTATGACCCAGAAAATTACTTTAGTATTATCAAAACTAATATGAATATCTGAAAAAATATGTCTTATCTAAATACATAATAGTAATATCATTTCCTACATTGCTAACATAAAATATTCATTTAAAAAAGTTTAGGGATGGCTGACTTAAGGCAGTGGTAGTGACTGCTAATAAGTGTGAGAGGAGTTTTTTTGGAAGTATGATAAATATGTCTTAAAATTAATTGAAGTGATAGTTGTGTACTTCTGAATAGACTAAAAAACAGTGGATTGTGCATTCTATAAGATCACCTAGAGACTTAAATTTTACTAAAGTCTAAGACCTATTATCTAAGACGCATAGAGAATAGGCCATCAGTGTAGTATAAATGTCCTCCTCCTTCTTAAATCCAAGTTGAACATCTTAATTGTTCAAAATCATCACACTGTAAAAACCCTCGCATCCACCATCAATCAACCCTTCTCTCCATCCACCTTGTCCCTTGTCCTACCTATTCAAAACTAGCCATTTTTACTAGTTTTCATCTGTCTCTCAAGCGCAGTGGTTCTCAAATTGCAGCTGACATCAGGATTACATGGAGGGGCTCATTAAATCACAATTTCTAATTCCGTTGGTCTGAGGCAGGGCCTAACAACTGGGTTTCTAGAAAGTTCTCAGGTAATGCCAATGATGCTGGTTTGTAGAACCACTATAGCAAAAAAAAGGGGAAGGAGTCAGGACAAAAAAGATCAATGACAAGAGTGAGAAAGCAGCCCAGCTAATAAGTTAAGCAAGATCTTGAGGTAGGCAGGAAAGGTATAGATGAGGGTGAATTAAGGAAAAAAGTGTCTTCCTTAGACAACCTAATAGAGCAAAGAGTAAGATATTGAGAGATTTGAGGTTGAAGGAAACATCAGATAGCTCATCCTGTACTGAGCAATTGAAATGCAACTACTATAACCGAGGACAAATTTTTAAATTTTATTTGATTTAATTAATTGAAATTAAAATTAATACTTGATCCAGTTAGTGGAAAATACTAACTATGGTGTAGCAACTTGATGCTTTCCACTGTGAATTTGATGCAATGTAAATACACATCAAATATTTTGCATAAAAATCTAGTGTCTGAACTGAAATATTCTAGAAGCATAAAATATATACCAGATATTAAAAACAGCATGACCCAGGCCTGGCTGTGCATGCCTATAATCCTAGCACACAGGAGGCTAAGACAAAGCGATCATGAGTTTGAGGCCGGTCTGGGCTACATATTCAGATGTTGTCTTCAAAACAAAACAAAAAACAACTTAGTATGAAAAAAGAATATGAAATAATTCTTATATATACTACATGTTGAAATGATTTTTGATATATTGGATTAAAATCTTAGTTATAAAAAGGTAATGGAATTATATAAAATTAATTTCTTCTGCTTCTTTTTACTTTCTAATGTACCTACTAGAAAATTTGAAATTACATACAAGGTCATTATATTTCCATTGCTGTATATCAACTATCCATGTTAATGTCTAATATAGTAGCCACCAGCTACATGGTGCTATTTAAAATTTTAATTAAAATTAAATAAAAATTTAGTATCTCAGTCTCAGTAGCTCCATTTTAAGTTTTTAATAGCTGTACAATATGGTGGCTACCATATTGGACAGTTTAGCTCTAGAACACTGGCATCATCACAGGAAATTCTATAGTTCAGCTTTGGTCTCCACTTTTCTATGAATTAACAGAAAGGGTCCTTTCCTAGGTATAATGTTGAGAATGGGAGGAGAGGAATAAAGGTTGGAATATAGATATGGAACTACTGCAGGGATAATACAAGAGACGAGTAAAAGGATTACAAGTGTAGCTTTCTTCAAAGCTACACTTTGACACCTGACAGCAGCAAGACAGTTGAAGGTTGACAAAAATATAATGACAGCACATCAAGGAAGGTAACCTGGGAAGAAGGCTCATTGTTTAATAGGCAACCCAGAAACTCTAAGATAGGGAAGAAGAAGGCAACTAAGCCAAACCTGAGTGAAGGTAGTAGAAGATTGTGAAGGACCAAGGAATAGAATAAGGATGATTAGAACAAAGAAGTTTTCTTAAAATGTAAGCTATATGAGAGATGGAACAAGAGTGAGAGTGTCATCCAAGAGAAAATTTCTAATTTGCATTTTTATGGTGGAATCATTTCAAGTGGAGATGAAAAGTATGACCTGATGACATTAGTGGGTAGTTGAGTTTGGAGAGATGAGTTAATGAGAGATGGAGCCAGCATATTTAATGTTGAAAACATGATTGAGTTGTTGAGGATGATAGCTTATAAAAAAGATAGATCTGTGAAGTACTGAAAGTAGAAGAATTGCTGGGAGTTGGTGGGTGATTTGGTCTGAAAAGGGAAAGATTGAAATAAGCTGATGGTTGGAACTCCAACAGAAGACGTGGACTAAAGACAGAAATGATGTGGGGAAGCAAGAAATATGCTGCTTGATAAAGAGGTCTTAAACTTCCTTGATCAAATGTAATCTTCCCTCTTTTGAACCTTGAGGCACTTTGCACTTCTTTGGAAAACTTTGTGTATGCTTTGAACTGTGACTATTTATATACTCACATAACCCTCTTCTACTCCCATCCTCCCAATTGCCCTTACTCTAACCCCTACCTCCATTTACACTCATACATACTCTCAACAGAAAATTCTTTAAAGGTTGGAACAGTGATTTTCTCATTAATCAAGTTTCTGGATCTCAATAAATTCATGTTGAATTAAGTTTGAGATTTTTATAAGCAAAAATTATAGAGACTGGATATATGAGATCAGGTGGAAATTAGAATATCTGTAGTGAAAGATCACAGAGCTCTGCCCTCCATGTCTTCTTGTTTGTTATTTCAATCCAAGATTTTGAACAAAGGCATTCTCAAGCACAAAGCTAAGCTGAACAGCATTACATATTTTTTAAGCAGAAGTCTGTACAACATGCAGGATGGATTCATGACAAAGATGGGAGCCAAGAGAATGGTAAAATCAGTGTCATTAAAGGACTGATAACCAGAATATACAGGGAACTTAAAAAACTAAATTCTCCCAAAACTAATGAACCAATAAAGAAATGGGCATGTGAACTAAACAGAACTTTCTCAAAAGAAGAAATTCAAATGGCCAGAAAACACATGAAAAAATGCTCACCATCTCTAGCAATAAAGGAAATGCAAATTAAAACCACACTAAGATTCCACCTCACCCCTGTTAGAATAGCCATCATCAGCAACACCACCAACAACAGGTGTTGGCGAGGATGCAGGGAAAAAGGAACCCTCTTACACTGTTGGTGGGAATGTAAACTAGTACAACCACTCTGGAAAAAAATTTGGAGGCTACTTAAAAAGCTGGACATCGATCTACCATTTGATCCAGCAATACCACTCTTGGGGATATACCCAAAAGACTGTTACTCCAGAGGCACCTGCACATCCATGTTTATTGTGGCACTATTCACAATAGCCAAGTTATGGAAACAGCCAAGATGCCCCAGCACTGACGAATGGATTAAGAAAATGTGGTATCTATACACAATGGAATTTTATGCAGCCATGAAGAAGAACGAAATGTTATCATTCGCTGGTAAATGGATGGAATTGGAGAACATCATTCTGAGTGAGGTTAGCCTGGCTCAAAAGACCAAAAATCGTATGTTCTCCCTCATATGTGGACATTAGATCGAGGGCAAACACAACAAGGGGATTGGACTATGAGCACATGATAAAAGCGAGAGCACACAAGGGAGGGGTGAGGATAGGTAAGACACCTAAAAAATTAGCTAGCATTTGTTGCCCTTAATGCAGAGAAACTAAAGCAGATACCTTAAAGCAACTGAGGCCAATAGGAAAAGGGGACCAGGAACTAGAGAAAAGGTTAGATCAAAAAGAATTAACCTAGAAGGTAACACCCATGCACAGGAAATCAATGTGAGTCAATGCCCTGTATAGCTATCCTTATCTCAACCAGCAAAACCCCTTGTTCCTTCCTATTATGGCTTATACTCTCTCTACAACAAAATTAGAGATAAGGGCAAAATAGTTTCTGCTGGGTATTGAGGGGGGGAGCGGGAGGGGGTGGAGTGGGTGGTAAGGGAGGGGGTGGGGGCAGGGGGGAGAAATGAACCAAGCCTTGTATGCACATATGAATAATAAAAGAAAAATGGAAAAAAAAATAAAATAAATAAAATAAAATCAGTGTCATTCATGCAGCAATGTTTTTGCACACGGCACTATATTCAGCTCTGTGTATGCATGTGGCTATGGCAATAATTCCAAGGTGACTTGTTAATGGAAATATGAAAGTGAGAGGCAGGATCAATAAATCCTGAAGTTCTGGTCCTCAAACCAATGCCCACTGGTCAACTTAAGTATTACACTGTTAGAGCAAATTAAGTCTCGGGACACAGAGAACCAAACAAGAGAAGCTAACAGCCACTTACCTAAGGATAATGGTTTGAACACTGTGACTGATATCTTAATCCCTCAGCACCCAGAGGTCAGGGACTTATGTGCCAGAAATGGATCAGTTACGCAAATACAATGTTAATGTAGAGTGTGTGCCTAGAGCAACATGTCAGTCTTGTCATCTTGGATGTCGCAGAGACTGCACATGACATATGCCAGGATATCCAAAATGTTAACATCAACTTCCTCTTCACTGCACTCTACATCCTTTCAAGGATAATTAACAATTTGGCAAAATTGATTTTGAAAAGAGGAGAAATGAAGACCAAGTTTTATTTACTTTTTTCTTCTCTTTCCGTAAGCTCTTTTCCCTCTGTACTCCTTACAGTTCAAGTTCATTCTGTAAACAATTGAGTCTCATTTTGTTGTTGAATTGGGGGTAACTTTATAGCGTCAGGGCCATGTGGACAAATTCCTTGTGACTCTCCTATCTACATTTGGGTAACCTGGACCTTCAACAGGAACATGCAGCCTGAGTTGTGCACGGGACTCTGGAAAAAAGCATGGCAGTCCTCTACAAGTGAAATGGAAAAACTTAGTGGGCCCAGGGATGCCTCCATTTGGGGCTGCAAATTTGGATATTTGGAGCCAAATCCTCATTCCATGTGACTCCAGGGGAGCTTTGGTCAGCATGTAATTCGGTGTGGGTTGGGCAAGGAAAAGACAGAAGAACATGAAACTGCCAAATGTAAGGCCTATTACGCAGTTGTGACCTGACCTAAAATGCAGTGCCGAGTTGTGTGTGGGTAACTCAACCATAAAAAGGCAGCTGCGGTCTTATTAGTTGTGAACTTGAGATCATTTTAGTAGAAGATGAATTGCCCCTAAATGATTGATCTAGTGTTCAGAGGAAATACTCTTCTCTCTGCTTCTTCCAAATGGAGACACTAACCAGACATTTGTCCCACACCCAGAATGGGTATTTGTGGTGTGGCTTGTACCATGGCCTGCTGGGGAACAATGACCTTGGACTGACAGTTCCCCTTTAAGTAGCAAACTTGTGTTTTTCATCTTAACATGATATGCCAGAGGCACTGAATAACAACCTACATCCTTTCACACACCACAGTCTGTGCCAGGTTTAAGCTGATAAAAGCTGGAGGGAGTATTTTCTGAGTGGTCTGACTGAGACTGGAAATGGGGATATTCAATAAAAGATGGCAAGCCCTCCTTTTTTGCCCTCAGGCTCCCTTGAAGAAAATCATAGAGACGCTCTGTGAGCTTGGACTCAAAGTAGCTTAAAATTTCAAGCTAAAGGGAAATGTCCCTCCCCTTTCTTTGTGAGGTTTTGCAGCAAAATAACCTGTTTGCTTGAGAGATTAGATTTGCCAGCTTCAGCATTGTATATGAAGGTCTGACCTTGAGAATTATGGGGCTCCCAGGAAAATCAGCAGTGGAGGAGAAAATACAAGCCTGTGGCCTTGATCAGCTGACCAAACTCACATATGATAAGAACCCTGAAGAGAGAGCTGGGTATGAGTGAATTCAGCTTATGGCCTCTGTATTTACCCAAGCCATAGACAAATGAAAATCTGGGGAGGAAGCTGAAAGATTTTCCACACACATACACAGGGCACCCTCTTATTTCTGTCCAAAATCAAAAGGACTTTCTTCCCATGCTGCTTCCTAACCTACACCATGAGACTAGATTTTCTCCTGAAACTTCTGCCTATCCTACGGCCATTTCAGCCTTTGTGGGTGGTGATAGGAGAGTAAACCACCAAGACCCAGGTTTCTTTGGTCTTGAACATGCAGATTATTTCCAGGTGTGAACTAAAAGGAGTCAAGTGTTATATTAGCTATTTGATGAGAATAAAAGCCTTGAGAATATCTCCTGTTTGTATAGCATTTGATTACTTAGCAAGCAATTTCTGCTCTTACCTCATTTGATTCTTACAAAGGCTGTATGAAATAGGTTAGGCAGATGTTAGTTCCCAATTGTACAGATGAAGAAACTGAGCCACCAGTTGTTTCTGTAACTGCCAGAAATCACAAAAGTACATGGCGGAGCTGGCGTGGTCTAGGGATTTTGACATTCCACAGGGATCCCTGTGAAAGTCTCATCTCAGGCTACAAAAAAACAACATGATGAGTGACCCACGAAATCCTCTGGCATCATGCATTTATCTTTGACCCCTCCTTCAGTCTCCTCAATTGAGATATTATAACATCTTCCTTCTGGCTCACTCAAGTTTCACACCTTGCGATCCATCAAAGTCCTTTTTGGCAGGAGCTTCTTGGCAGAAAATTTTGGACTGAAATGGGTTTTGCTTTGCATGAGATACAAGCCACATTGCTAATTAATTAAGAAGTCCACTGAGAAACTCCTTCCTAACGGTCTCTTTTCCTTGCAAGTACATAACTGTGAAGTGGTCCTTTTTGCTATCCACCAACAAATGGCCCTTTTTAGCCTCTGTATTGATCTACAACTAGAAATCACTATCCAATGAGTATAACTTTACAGAAATCTTTAATAATCTCAGATATATAGAGAGCATCATATCAGTCAGAATATTCTGCCTCCAGATATACAAGTGGTTGTTTCCTTCACCTCCTCTAAGTCTTCACTACAATCTCATCTCAATGTGCCCTCTCACCACCACCAGTCTATTTCAAAGTCTTAACCTACCCACCCCCACTCCATACTTCTAAGTCCTACTTGAATTGCTCTATATGCCTTTATCCATCGAGAATATCACCTCCTGAAATACTATGTAGTTTACTTATTTGGTATGTCTACTTTTTATTGTTTTTTTCTTCTTTGCAGAAATAAGTACTAAGAGGGTAGGAAGTTGGGTTATTATTGCTCACTGATGTATCCCAAATGTCTAAAGCTGTAGCTGACACATAGTAAGTGCTCAAAAATATTTTTTGTTGAATCAGTAAAAATTTCCTCCTCCATGCATCTTAACTCTCTTTAGCCTTCAAGATTGTTCATTTTCCTGTCTTCACCAGTCACTAATTTTTTTACACCAAATTTCCCCATCACTGATTTGCCTCTACTTGTAAATAAATATTCACATGTATATTATGTACCAAGCTAATTTATCACAGTATCTTTGAGCCCAAATAGGCCGCTTGTGGAAGCAAAAATCCAAGATCATATCTCTCAAGTCTGCAGATACAGGAATTTGTTATTCAACCACATTTGATTAGTTCTCAGAAAAAATGCTTATGGCATCCCAAATCATGTGAAACCCAAAATTATTTCCAGTGCAAAAAAAACAAGGTGCTGCTTTTCATATCTTGGTAAACTGTGAAATGTTTCACCTTCTCTATCCTTTGTAACCCTACTGCCTCCTCTCTACTTTCTGTCATAATAATTGCCAACACATTTATGTTACATGGAATGCCACATGTAAGCCAGTGAATATTACCGGTAAAAGTAAGAAAAAGAAAATCTATTCAGTATTTGTCAGCATAAGGATGGAATAATATGTAGTGGAGGCATTTAGATATATAGTCATGATGGTCCACACAAGCCATTGTAAGTACAGCTTGTAAGCTTTTTCATAGTGACAAGTGAACCGGTCACTATGGGAACAATTTGGGAGGAGTGAAGATGATGCAGAACTTCACCTCCTTTACTAAAGGAATAAATCATCCATAAAGAGACAAATATTTGTTAAGCTAATCAGAATATTAATATTGATTAATTGACCAGCACCTTCCCAGTAGAGCAATCTGCTTGGTCACTAAATTATAAAGTGAAGGTTGAATGATGAATATGAATTCAGAGCAAAGAAACTGCTGTGTCTGACTGGCTACAGTGAAGCCAGCTCTAGGAGCTAGATATACAAACTGAACCACACACATCAGCAGCCATGGTACCTACAATCCCACAGATACAGTGGCATTGGTTGTCAGCTTTCACTCTTGTTCTTGACTTACTGATACAGTTTTGTTGTATTCATCGATCTATCACCTTCCGCATTGCAATATGTACGTGGAATTTATAGATTAAAGTTGTACTTTGGTTTATTGTAGAGGATGGTTATCTTCATGCCATTACTCATTTGTGGCAATTGGCAGACTCTCTCATCCTTCCCAGTCACCAATTTGAGTAAAGACTATGGAGTGCCTTTCCCTCCCTTTCCCTCAACACACCTATCTGCAAGACATGAGTCCAATGACCTTAGAGAATGAGTTTCTACTACCGTCTATTCAGATTAAGTAAACCATGATTTGCCTCAACCACCAAATTCACCAACCTGGCACTATACTGTACAATGTTTTCTGGTAATTGCTAATGATACATTACATGATAATTGTTCCTCTAGCATATGACCCATTGCTTTTAGTCACTCATTTTAAGATGTAAGCAAGAACTTCTTTGAATGTGTGTGTGTGTGTGTGTGTGCTTGTGTACAAGCCTAAGTGTGACATGAAAGGAAAATAAATTAGCATAGAAGATGCTATAACATGATAAAAATTAACATAACATATACCTTACTAGGAGAAAATATTCACCCTATTTGTTACTACCTCAAATATACAAGATACTTCATTAATATAAAAAGATAGCTATTAGAGAGCAATGTGCATGAACAGGCAATTGTAAGCATAGAACTTCTAACGTCCAGAAATATGAAAAATTTCTCAATCTCTGGTGACCATAGAGATATGTGTTAAAAATAATGGGACTCTCTTTTTTATCTTTCAGGTTAGCACAAGTATAAGAGATTAATAATACATATGTTGAAAAGAATGTAGAGAAAGAAATAATCTCATATACTTGTGGCTGGAGTGAAATTATAACATTTTTTTCAAAAGATTTATCTTTTTAGAGTATTTTCATATTTACAGTGAAGTTGAAAAAGGTACAGAATTTTCCACATACTCCTCATTCCCATGCATGTGCAGCCTCCCACTATTAATGCCCCTACCAAAGTGATACATTAACTACTATTAGCAGATCTACATTGATAATCATCACCCAGAACCTATAGTTTCATTAGGGTTTCCTCTGAGTGTTGTTCACGTATGGACTTGGGACAAAAATAAGTTGACATGTATCCATTGCAGTATCATTGGAGTATTCTCTCTGCCTCCCAATCCCCATGTGTTCCAACTATTTGTCCTTCCTTCCCCTCAACCCCTGGCAACCATGGACATTTTCAACTGCCTCCCTAGTTTACCCATTTCCAGAATGTCACATAGGTGGAATCATACCATTGCAGGTTTTTCAGATTGGCTTCTTTCACTTAGTCCTATGCAATTAAATTTTCTCCATGTCTTTTCAAGGTTTGATAGCTCATTTCTGTTTAATACTGAGTAATATTTCATTGTCTAGATGTACCAAATCTGAATTGTTTTTCCATTCACTTCCAGAAAAATAACTTGTTTCCTTTCATGTCTCTTTCCCAGCTTCTAGTAGCTTCAAGGATTCCTTGGTTTGTAGTGTCTTCCTTGTGTCTTACATCATCTTCCCAAATTTTTCATTTTTATAAGGATACAGTCATATTGGATTGGGCTCATCCTAATGACCTCATCTTTACGTCATCATCTACAAAGGTCCTATTTCCAAATATGGTCAGATTCACAGCTATCAGGCATTAGGACTTTCACGTCTTGGGGGAGAAGGGTCACAACTCAATCCATGGATAAAGAAGACAATGTTGTTTATTATTGTCACATGCTAATTTTACCTATCTTCTATGCTTCTGTTAATGGCTTTTTGTGATTAAATATCAAAATGTGAGCACCCTCTCTGACTTTTTCCTGCCCTTTTCCTTCCCTACTTGCCCAACCATGAGGCCATTTTTGCTTTTGCACTTGATCACAAACCCGTGAACAAACAAGACACATGGATTTTTATCAGTAATAGTGGGGAGTTTAAGGCATCTGCTCTAAGGGTAGCCAGTCAAGAAATCCTATGTGTGTTACAGCTCTTGTGAAAGCTTTACTCAAGCCTGTTTCCCTTTTCTCACTAATCCTTCATAATGCCCCCATTTCATAATGTGATTTTGTGAAATTAAGCTTGAACAGTCCCAAATTATATAATTAATTACATTTGGCTTCAATTACATTGACTAATTGATCTAAGCCTGCTCACAGGCTACCTGCAGCCTGAGGTGGAGTAAGGCAGGTGGTAAAGACTCATTAGTTTAGTATTGCCTGTGTGCTACCTAATTTGATTCTTTAAATTGTTACAAATCTCAGATGGATCATACCATAAGTTGGGTGAGTCTCACTTATCTCAAGTACACATGTTATATATGTTTGCACAACTCTGCTCACATGAGCCTTAACATGTCTAACCTGGACCATAGCTCCTGCTGCCAAGCGCTCCCTTCTGTAATGCATTCTAGCAAATCCTAGTTCATTCTTCTGACATGGAATGCTGAGCCATGTTAATCCAGGGCTGGGAGACAGGAGAAATTGTGGGCACAGTAGGAATGGTGTGGGCCCCAGAGAGCTGCCTCCAACAGTTGTTTTTCAACAGTTTATAAGGGATTATGTTGATGAAATGGTTATTGAGGACTTAAGATTTTAAGGCCTGGCTACTCAAAATGCCCTTCCAGGAGCAGCAACAGCACTTTGGAGCTTTTAGAAATGCAGAATGTATGATGGTGTACATCTGTGATCTACACAGAATGTCAAGGTAGGAAGGTTGGATCCAAGACCAACTCAGGTAAAAGTGAGAGCCCTATCTGAAAAACAAACTAAAAGCAAAAAGGGCTGAGGTGTGGCTCAAGTGGTAGAGTGCCTGTCTAGCAAGCACATAAGCCCTGAGTTCAAACCCCAGTGCCACCAAAAGGAAGGAAAGAAGGGAGATAGATGCAGAACCTAGGGCCTCATCCCAGGCAACTGAATCAGAATCTGAAATTTACCAAGCTCTCTGTGAGATTTATATGCATTTTTAAGAATCCCTGTAGTAAAGGAAACTTTAGGCAAACAAGGGCCAGTCTGTTCAGTATGTATTTCTCACATCAGTGGATAGACTGTGAGAGTTAGAGAGAAAGCAATGAAAAATGTAATGTCCATTTTATGGACTCCCCTGCTAACATCACTTTTCAACCCCCCTTCTGGATTTGCTGCTTGACATAAGAACTTGGCTATGCCCTGGTTGCAATTACTCCTCTTTTCACAAATTCTGAATGTTCTCCTAAAATCTTCAAAGTGACATTCTGTATTATGGTCCCAACCTAAGTTTCTAGCCATATTTCCTCTTTTAATTCAGAGTGTCTACTCCAGCCAAATAGTGTGTTTGCTAATCCTTGGACAAACATCACATATTACTCCTTTGGGATTTGCTAGCACAGCCTTCTATCACTCTTTTCTAATTGCAATGTTCATTTTCATGAAGTGTTTTCATAATCTTCCACTCAAAAATGATCTCTGTCTTGAAATCCTTATAAAATTTTATACCACTCTTAAACAAGTCCTATAGTCTTTATTATAGTCATTGTCTCCTCACTAGATTAAACCAGCAGAGTGCCTAACACATAGCAAGTGGTTACTACCAATTGGGTGACCTTCTGCCCAAATGAATGAATCTATCTGCGATGTCAAGATCCTGCCAGATTACTCCTTAAGGACTAGGTAAATTTTAAGAACTTTGATTCTATTCGTTTTCTAATTTGTGAGATGGCAATATGCAGCTCTTTTCTATAACTCTGTTAGGTAGTGATTAGACTCTACCAAGGACACTCACTTGACTCAGAAACACAGATACTGTCAGTCTTACTCGGCCTGTGTCAAGCCCAGACTTATTGTGGCTAAAGGGGCTGCAGGGGTGGTCAGGCCCTCTGGGAGTCTGTATGAGAACCTCTTTAGCTTACTCACTGCTCTAACCCAACCAGTTTTCAGGATACAATTTCATCCAAATAATACTATGTTTAATCCAGAAAAGACCCCAAAGGGACAATGATGGGGAGAGAGGATGGAATGTTTCTTACCAGACCCACAGGATGAAATATCCAAATTATAGGTGATTACCACTTAGAGCAATTCTCATTTGAACTTTAAAAGTAGCATTTCCAGGCATAAACCTCAGAAGCAGAACTTATTTTGTAAAATCCCATTACATTGATTTCACCTTCCCTGATATATTGGTGTGCTATGTGTTAGTCTGTATCATAAAATTTGAATTCTGACCACAAACCCATCTTCTCTTTTGAGATATATTCACAGTCTCAGAAGGGTTTGGTTTCCTTTTTCACTTAAGCAAATACCTCAAACGCTATGCAGTTACTAAGAAAGTATTGTAATGTCAATATCAGAAATAGGTAAATCAAGTTTTCTGTGATCAACCCAAGGGTGTATATATATATATGTAAGTATTTTTCAATGAAATGTGATTAATAAAGTATAGTTTAGATTTTTTACTGTAATTCTATATATAACATAAAATTCACCATTTTAGCCATTTTTAGGTACATAGCTCAGTAGCATTAAGTACCTTCACATTTTTGTGCAACTATCACCAACATCCATCTACAGAACTCTCCAGAACAAATTAAGTATTAGCTCCCTATTTCCCCATTCCCTAGCCATTGGCAACCTCCATTTATTATCTATCTCTATGTATTTGTCTATTCTAGATAACTTAAATAGGTGGAATCATACAATATTTACCATTTTGTAACTGGCTGACTTCACTCAGCATAGCGTCTTCAAGGTTTGTCCATACAATATCCTGCATCCAAATTTTCTCCTTTTTTAAGACCAAATAATATTCCATTGTAAGTGTATGCCATATTCTGTTTACCCAATCGTCCTTCAGTGAACACACAGGTTGCTTCCATGGTTTGGCTGCTGTGAATGCTGCTGTGAACATGAATGTAGAAATTATAGTTTAGGTTTTTTAAACAATCAAGCATTTCAAACACAAAAATCAATGTATTTGAAGGGGAAGCACAAACTATAGAGTTTATTATTTCACTGAATCAATGTCAAGACTTGCGTTATGTCGATCCTGCATCAAATAGATAGCATTTTGATCATCAGTTCTCCAGGCTAAGTAGCTTATAATACTCATTAATATGAAAAGGGAATCCATGCAATGTCACTGGAGATTGTGGGAATTCTACGTTAGCAGGAATGGGTAATAAAGATTGCTATCTCTTATAGTAAAGACTGGCATTTAATTTTAAAAATAGGTTCTTAATCAAATAATGACACTTAAAAACTCAGAGTTACCAAGGCTGAACACAACTTCATTTCAAATAAATTTTCCCAGATTTCCCTTCTGCTCCCTGAAGGTTCCCTATGGTAGCACTAGCTGGGGGCTTCACTTTATGTCTTGTGGTATTTGGAATGAGGGTGATTTTCTGCGACCACATTCTGTATTGTATTTATCCAGCTTATGCCTCTAGATCTATAGGCAAAATGTGAATACGGTATTAATGGGATGCAGTCTTATTGACAGTAATAACAGCATGGATTGCTAACCACATGATAAGATCAAGATGCATGTTTGAATTGGCTGTATTTATGTTCCAGATGCAAGATGATTATCTGACAGCAGAGGCAACATGATTTAATACACAAGGCCCAGGGCCAGGATCAAGAAATCTGTGTTTTATTCCTGGCTTCATCACTTAGGCCATGTATACATCAGTGTAGTGTTTTGTAATTGCACTGTTCTTTTGACCCCAAACTGCTTTCCCGCCCTGCCACCACAAGTGTGTTACTATGTTCAGTTATGATACCATTGCTTGACTTCTTTTTCCTTCTATTTCTTTTTTCTCTCTACAGCTTTCCTATTTCTTACTAAATTGTATTAAATTTATATTGTATAAGCTATGCACAAACACATTTTACTTTTTGTAAGGCTATGGAGAATATTGGTTTCCCTTAATCTTCATGTTTCCTTCCCAGGAACCTCCTCTTCTTTTCTCCCTACTCTTGTTCCTTGTCCCATCTGCTTCTATTTCATTTATTCTCTGATTGTAGAAACTCCCATTTCTTTCCTGCCCTCTTTTTATACCTACACATAACATATTCACATAATAAAATACTTCTCTAAAATATGCTATGGCAATTGGAGAAATATGTAAGTGTGTTACAGAATATAAAAAACAAAGAAAATTGGAGGAGTCCCAGGTATCCACAGGATAAGATTTCAGGTCCATTGAAAATTGCTCTCAATTTTTTCCTTCTTACCAAGAAGGTTGTTTGACAGCAAAAGTCTCTCGAACCATGAGTTTCCTTGAGAATGAAAGATCTTTGCATTTCTGAGTTTTTGTCATCTTCCTGGTCAGCAAAGAGATAAAGAGGCTTATTTCAGTTCCACTGGGAGTCTTCTGTCTCATTCAAACCTCCTAGGAGCAACACAATGATAGGGAGTGGAGAAGTTTCACAATTAGAACTGTTAAAAGCAACATCACACCATCCACAGCATTCTTCACCATTAGAAATAGCCAGTCATTGAAGAGTCCCAGCATTGGGCTATAAAGGGAATAAGAACAGTCAAGTTGTTTGGATATGTTTTGATGTTTTCCTAGGTCACGCTGGCAAAGAAGCAGAGAGAATAGGGTTGGAGACCAGTTATGTTGGCTAGGAATGTGCTATTTGGGATTGTGTTTTTTTGTTCAAGTTCCAGTAGTTATATACTGAGTGATTCAGAATACAGTTAGCACTTAGTAATTTTTGCAGCAATAAAATATTACTGGCAAAAACAAAGACCCACATTTCCTTGACCTGGAAATTGCTGCAAAACATAATGCATTTTTGACAACAAGTGGGATCCAATTATTTTTTTTTTTTGAAACATTAGGCAGTTTAGTAATTCCTAACTAATGAGTAAATATACATATGCACATACTTGAGAAATAATCTCCAATTTTAAAAATGTTTGACATCCCTAATACATAATATTGTTGAGAGTTTTACGATTTACAAACACCAATTGATGCTACATATATCTTTCATAAATGTGTTTTCAACATTGCTTTTGAAATTTTTCAACATTTGTACAAATTTACCATACTTCCAATATGTAAGAGCTGCCCATTCACTTGCCATTTTAATTTAATTGCAAATTTAAAGCTGAGTAGTCTTTTCTTAACCTTGTGTAATCATTGAAAATGTGGTTCTTAATAGCATCACTAACTATTGTCAGTATTTTAAGCAAATTTTATAAATGAGATCCATTACTTGATAAAGACATTTGTAATAAATATTAAAGCTGGACCATCCTTCAATGCTGAATTTAACATTTCTTTAGGTGACATCTTCAAGTTGTCTAAAAGTGTATCTAGAGTATATGACTATATAATGTATGACATTTATAATGGTCCAAGAAAAAAGCTTACTATTTTAATTAAATTGCAGAAAAGGGAGGAATATTTTTTTGAAACAAAACTCTGAACACATTCTTACCAATCATCAGAATGCCACAAGTCCCTTCTTCAAACATATCAGAACTCAGACTAATGTCTCCAAACAAAATTTTCCTCCAGAAAGAACTGGAGGTCTTTTGTGGAGAGCTTGATTCTGTGACAAGAAATGTATAAGATGAACTGGGAAAAATATTGTCAGGTAATAGCAAATAAACCATAAAAACAAAACTTCTATGGTCATTTCAAATAAGCTCAGGAGACAAACTAAAGAGATTTTCACTAACCAAAAATTGCACAATTAAGGGCCAGTGGAGTGGCTCAAGTGGTAGAGCACCTGCCTAGCAAACCTGAATCCCTGAGTTTAAACCCCAATGCTGCCCCCTCCCACCAAAAAAACCCCAAAAACTTGCAAAAGATTAAACTCACTGAAAGTACTTAAACCCATAGTTAACTTTGGGGGCTTTAACTCATAGTTTTGAAAATAGGTAAATAAAGAGAAATTATTTATACCATGTTTCCTGCACAAACCTTGCCATGGGGTAACTGCTATGGTCTGAATGTTGCTATTCCTGAAACATTCATATGTTGAAATTCTAATTCCCAAGGTGATGGTATAAAGAATTATAGCCTTTGCGAAGTGATTAGGTCAGGAGAGAGGAGCCCTCTGGAGTGGGATTAGTGACCATACAACATTAAAAGGTTACAAAGAAATTCCTTGCCCCCTCTACTATGGTAGGTAACAGCAAAAAGTCACCTATCTATGAATCAGGAAGGAGGCCCTCACCAGATAAAAAGTTTGCTGGTGTCCTAATCTTAGCTCTTCTAAGCCTCCAGAAAATAAAAATGAATTTCTGTTGTCTAGAAGAAACCCAGTATATTTTGTTTAGCAACTCCATAATATGTATGTATGTGTGTATATGCACTACATATATATATATATATACACACACACTATATTACAATATAATGACAGTATATTATAATGGTGCAACATATTATGTTGTAGCAACTCAACAGACTAAGACAGTAACCAAATAGGAGACAAGGGAAACTTTCTCTTGGGAGACATGTTATAGCTAATAAATGAGGAAAAGAAGATAGAATTAGAATATTACTATTTTGCAAAGTTTAATGAATTGATTAATTAACAATAGCAGCTAACATCCCATAATCAGAGATAACTCCCACTGGAAGATTTTACAAACCACCACTCTGAAATAGTCTTTGTGAAACAAATCAAACTTAAATCCAAGAAAGCTCTAGATCCGGCTGCTAATTTGTGGGAAGTACAGTCAAAAGAAAAACATTAAAGAAATATATTAAACTACTCCATGGAAATCAGCCTAGCAAATCCCAACTCAAGGAAACTCTACAAGACAGTCTTGTGTTTTCAATAAATAAATTACAAGATGAAAGAAAGGGAGGGAGGATTTATAGATTAAAAGATTTGATGATATTATGGTAACCTTATTTAAATTCTGAAACAAGTAAATGAACTATTTAAAAAACCTTAATACTTAGGCGATTTTTGGAAATGTCAACATGGACTGGATGTATAATATTAAGAACTGTTCAACTTTTAAATTGTGGAATGGTACTATAGCTTTCTTAGAATTTTATTATACTGTTCATAACTTCTCTTATCATGTAAATATATAGAAGTATTACATATTATATAAACTTTGAAGCACTGACTATATTATGTAGACTTTGGTTAGAGAGTAAGAGAAGAACATATGTCATAATAACTAACTGGTAGATAATATGGGGAGAAAAGTAGGCCTGAGCACAAATGAAGCAAATCTGGCCGTGAGCTGATAACTGTCCAGTTGGTTCGTGAGGACATGAGGATCCGTTACACCATTCTGTCTACTTTCATATGTGGTTGAAATGTCTCACAATAAAAAGATTTTCTTTAAACTTAGTTGGAAGAAAAATGGAAAAGGGAGGAAAAAGGAATTCAGACACCAGGCTTTGCTCAGAGGCTCTGATTGTTGTAGATTCCATAAGAAAAAGGGTCACCTCAGGAAAGCATGTGATTTGAAAGTCATTAAAATAAATCCCAGGTACTGTACCTGTTCCAACAACAGACTTGTGATGTTTAGATCCCAGAGAGTGTTGACATGGACTTCAGAAAAACTTCAAATTCCCTAAAATTGTCCTTGATCTCATATATGCATATTTCAGAGGAGAAAGTGCATGGTTTCATCAAACCCATAAAGGGATTCCCTTTCCCCAAAAACTTTTTTAAAAACTACTGCCCTATGGGGAAAAAGAAGAAACTGAAAGTATATACCATGGCTCCGTGGCAAACCCAACAGGAAGGGAGCAGTTACGGGCATTGCAAGACCACTGTGAATTTGATACTTGGACACTACTCACAGTATCTGGGTTGTACTTGAGGTCAATCTCTTGACCTTCTTACTGTCCTTGCTAGAGAAATGATTATGGTGAACCATGACCCTCTCCCCACCCCACCTTACCGACCACTACTTTCAAAGTTCAGGCAGCTATAATGGCAGTGATTCTCAGTTAAGGAAATTCTGAGGTGAGCACTTTCAGTTTAGAACATCTAGTGGTACTAGAATTTTCTAATGCATCATGAAGGCCCTGATCACTAAGAGTCCTTCTGGAGTTAAATATGAATCTAAGGGTTTAGGAGACTGTGTGTTATTTCAGCACACCAGACATTTAAGAGGAGATGAAATAAAAACTTCCAAGGATATTTCTTTTGGCTAGTCTATCTCTATGATTTATCCATCCCAATGATTCAGACAACCCATAACACACAGTCTCCAAGATGAAAACAAAAGGGGTACATTTTCCTTTTGCTTCTGCAGAAGGTAACCAGAGCTCTTTGCCTCCTGGGTAAACAGTGACAGTGACATTGGCAACCAGCAAGCAGAGCTTTCAGAATAGCAGGTGGGTTTTAAAATCCAAGCCTGTGCTATTATATTCAAATGAACATAGAGTTCCAGAACTTACTATTACAAGAATGATAACTGTAAAGTGAAACTGCATGTGGTTTGGTTGGTCCTTGGAGATTATACTGGGGATAAATAAACATTTTTTTTAAACAAATGAGCTGATCAGAGACATTTTAAAGACTCTTCTTATCTAAAGGTAAGCTTATGCTTCTTGTAGAGAAATAATGACCAGCATATTCATAGCTAACTTTCCAGGACTATTTCATTCACCATTTTTGGTCAATGCTTGGGGGTTAGAAGAACTTGCCAATCCATTATTTAAGGGAATCTTGTTGCTAGATCTTAGACTGACTTAATAAAGGGGGAGTACTGTAGAGAAACTAAGAAACTCAAGCCATTTCTAAAGTTGAATCAGAATGAATCACCTATCCGAGGATGTCTCTTATGGTGAAGTTATATTGTTAGTCTACTTTTACTTGACCCCTAACTCAGAACAAGTTGCCCATGGCCAAACACATACCTTACACATAGCAGTTATACTTTTATAGAATACTGTAATATGTCGACAAATTTGAGCATAAAATCATTGGCTAGAGAACTTTTCTGCTGATTTGAAATCTATTCTTTCATTGGAAAATAAAGGACAGGAGAGCATATCAGGCTGTTTGACATAACCCAAATAATAGCTAACTTGTGCTTTTTGAAAATGTACTATAAATCAGGTAAAATAATTTACTATAAATTCTAAACATCTTACATGTATTAATTCTTATCACAACCCTGTGAGATAGTTATCATAATCCATTTGACAGATAGAAAACTGAAAGAGAATTTAAGTTATGTATGCAAGGTGACATAGCTGCTAGGTGGTAGAGACTGGATCCAAACCCATTCAGGATCTGTAATCTAACCAGTGTCCCAAACTGCCATTGTTTACCCATAGCAAGTGAACAGAAGCCTTGTTTGAAAATCTACATTTGTTTTGAGAGGCTATTTCAAGCAAAATTTTCTGGTGATAGAGATGAAGTAAAAGGGCAGAGGCTAAAACACAGAATCTGGAATCAGAGATTTGAATTATGACTCTACCAGTTATCCTTATGAAGTTACTTAACCTCTCAAAGCAGACATAAACTAGATGTAATAGTACTTACCTCAGAGAGGGTTTCTGAAGAGGAAGCATTTAACCCATATGGTGCACATTAACCCATGTAAACTATTTTGCGTGTTTTGCACACATAGTAATGATAATATATTTATTAAGCATTTACTATTTACTTACCAACCATCCAATAAATATGAGTAAAAATAGTTCGGTATCTATCACACTGGCATGATTTTAATCTATTCTAACAACAGGGGATATACTTATCATCATTGAATTCAAGGATTTTGTGAATAATTTTTATCAAATACAAACTAATGATTAATCAAAACAGATTCTTTCTGTGAAAGGTCTAAGATAGCTTGAATCAGTGAGTTGAAAAAGGTCAACCAATTAAATATTGCTTAAACCCACTCCCTGTTGACTAGAAGTTAATATTACTGGATGACCAGTAAGGAAACATTTTCACACCCTGCCTAACCATTTCTTTTCATACAGGTAAATGGACCCAATGTCAACTCTGGTCAAGTATCTGACACCACTATGGCATAAGACAGGAGAGAGAAAGGGCCAAATCAAGACTAAGAAAGGACAGATGAGTTCTGCCAAGTAACTAAGGATCTCAGTCAAAATTTTAAACTTAGAATGTGCATGGGGGTAATAGGGACCTCAGGTCTGATATCAGCTTACAACGATATTCAAGGTGTCTGATCTCAGAGTAGAAGGCAGCAATGCCAATAGTCTTCAGGCAACAGTAATATGCAATGGTCAGCTGATGGCAACATCTCAGTTCTTTGGGATTTCCTCGTAAGAAAACCATTCTTTCTCATCATCCACTTGCAGCTGGGTATAAACCTGTGCCAAGGGGATGGGGAATAAGATCTAGACCTTGAAGAAATGGTAAGAGCTAGACAGATTTTCAGGATCACATCCAAGTGCAGTTCAGGCCTGGTAGAGAGTTGTGAGGGGCCAAGATGAAAATCTAACCTGCAGTCTAGGAATACGTATTTGGGGTATACAAGAGAGGCTGTAGAGAAGATAATAATCCAGGGCTTCCTGTGTATCCTATAGAAACTAAAAAGTAGTATAGGGAAATGCAGAATAACTTGGAATAGTAGTAGTGAATACTATAAATCCCTTCATACACTGAAGCTGAGCTCTCTAAACTGGTATCCATTTATGGGGTTCAGGGGATTAAACCCCTCCCCAGTTTGTGGCTTCCTGTCACACCCTGTGATCTCTCCCTCTCACATGCACTTCTGCCATGATGCCATGGGTCATGACCGGATAGAGCCAAAGGGGCTCCCACCAGGGGCCAAACTAAAGAAGCTGCCTTACCTTGGGCTTTCAGCTGCCAAAACTGTGAGCTAAGTAAAACTCTTTTCTTTATTAAGTACACAGCTTCAGATATTTTATTAGAGCAACCAGAAGAGGTTGAAACACCTTGTAAATTAGTATAACATTATAACTTTTGCCATTGATGGCTAAGTGTTGTATTTTTCCTTAAATTAGTGCTGGGTTTTGATCTGGCATGCAGTTAGGTTTAACTGCAGGATGAACCATTTCAAAGCTTGCTTTTCAACTTTGTTAGGGTGGATTCCTGTGGGCTATAGCTAATGTAGCCCTCTACAGAGGATTCCACCAGATATCGCCCATGCTGTAAGTTCTTTTTACTATGGTGGGTGGGAACAAAAACTGATCCTTATCCGTTGGTCTCTCTAATCCTTTCCAGTGATTCTTTCCTCCATGGAAGTAGTTTACTTGGTTGAGATCAGTTCTGAACCATGAACTCAAGGGCCCCTTCTTATATCTATCTTTTTAGGTATCTACCTCTTCATAATTATACCTCCAATTCCAGGTCATTGTTTGCATACTTGATTCAGAAGTAAATGAGGGAAAACATATACTCCATTTGATTGGAAGGAGAATATAAAGATTTAGATCTTTCTTAGAATTTATGAAAAACATAATTCTCTTCTCTTTCTTTCTCCTTTTTTTCTCTTTCCTATCCTCTCTCTTCTCCTTTATTCCCCTCTCCTTCACTCTTCTCCTCCCTTCTTTATCTGTAGAGCTCCCTCTCCAATACCCTGTCCTACAAATTCTAAGTGTCTTAGCCTCTCTGAACACCAATTCAACTCAGCTAGACCCCAACACTGGTTTGTTCCTCTCTGTGTTCAACCTGGAGACACTTTAGCTATTAAGCTGCTATAATTCTGGGACTCACCTTGCTTTCTCCCTTTCCCTCAGGGAAGCCATCCTGTACTGCCTGCAGTCTATTGTCTGAAAGTTGCTGGTTCACATACTTTGTCCAGTTTTCTAGTTGGTCAAGATGGGAGAGTAAATCTAGTCCTCATTACTCTATCTTTGTCAGAAGTTGATGTCTTCAGCTATTATTTCTGAAGGACAGTTCAAGATACAAAATACTACATATATGTAAATTGGACTAAAAGGAATAACACGTGATACATTTTAGACTGTACAGGGGTTTTTTTGTTGTTTTTTGGGGATTGAACTCAGGGGCTATACCTTGAGCTACTCCACCAGCCCTATTTTTGTGATGGGTTTTTTTGAGATAAGGTCTTGCAAACTATTTGCCGAGGCTGGCTTTGAACTGTGATCCTCCTGATCTCTGCCTAGCTGACTAACTAGGATTACAGGCATGAGCCACCAGCCCTGGCTAGACTATAAGTTTATATATTTGGAAATAGAGTGCACCAACTAAGCATCTACCCTGTTATTTTTCTTTTTATTCTTCACTTCTTAAAACATTTTTCTTTTGGATTCTTGGCACTGAACCAATTTTTATGTAAAAGCCACAAATTAGGAAGCTTTTGTATAATTTATAATCCAGTATGAGGTATGTTTAAGGTTTTCTAAATGATTTGGTGAATTAAAATTTTCCCTAAAAGAAGAATATTTCGTTTTCTTTTTTGTCTGATTCTGAATACTAACATCATTCCGTCCTTTGAATATTGAAAGTTACATTTCTCTTTTATGAATATATTACAATAATAGTTTAACATACATATGAAGATAAAATATGGGAATCCTGTCCATGCAAGGCTTAATTATACAGCTGCATGCTAATATTTATAAGGATTATCACATTGTTCAGCACTAGATAAGCTTATGTGTGCATATGTGTGTGTGGGGTGTGAAACACAGAAATATGTACACATGAATGACAAGGCATGAATTAGGCTAATCTCTTGTTTAAATAAGTATCTTGTACTTGTTAATACAGTATTGATTTTGCAAAATGTGAAGTATAAGTCCATGATTGGAAATTGAGGAATTCAGACGTAACAAAAGTTACTCTTAACATTTAATCTCTATGTTTTGAGGATATAAAATGTGCTACTACACAGGAGAAAATTTTCAATGCACAGACGTTCAAATGAGAAACACTTCCTAGATCCACAAACTGTAGTAAATACATGTTTTAAAAATTACTCTTAAATCTTACATTTCCCCTTCAAGACGTTTATTGTTCCTGGAGAAAGCAGTATGTTTTCTTATTCCTAAGTCTGTCTTCTATTAAACTAGAAAGCCCTATAAATCAATAATAACCTTTTACCTATCAACCTCTTCATAATTATGCCCTCCAATTCCAGGCAATTGTTTGCATATTTTATACAGAAATAAGTGGGAGAAAACATCTGTTTCATTTGATTGGAAGGAGAATATAAAGATTTAGATTGTTTTTCAGCATTTGTAAAATTTGGTTTTATCCTCTTTTATATTACATTTGAAAAATTAATTTATTTCACACTGAGAAGCAAATAAATCAGGTGATGCTATGCAGCTCTGGAGGAGAAAAAGAAAAGCTATTGTCTGTTAGGAACCAATGTGGATTTTATCATAATATGGCTTTCATTAAGTAAAATGGTACACAGCCAGTGGATTAAAGGAATGTTTGATTTTAGTTGAATCAAGCTCTGGATATCTTTCTGATGCTTCTGCTATATTCCCCAACAGGAAGTGGCTAGCAGCCCAAACAGGAGTGATCTCAGATTAAGAAATAACACCAGCATCTTGAAGGCACTCTAGTTGTAGAACGAAATGACAGCAACCAGAGAAGCCTGCGGCTGTTTTCCTCAATGCCTACTCTGGGTGCCAGCCATCTGTGTTCATTTAGATGCTCTGTGTGTGGGGGGGGGGGGTTGTGTATGCATGTGTGTGGGTGTGGGTGTGGGTGTGTGTGTGTGTAGGTGGAAAGGGTGGAGGGGGATAGGTCTCAGGTTGCAGGTCTGAGTGTGGGCTCTCATACAGAATGAAACTTGCCTGGTGCCTCTTAAACAAGCCCCCTCATCTGCTGGTTCCTCCAGAGAAATAATTTCACCAATACCAGCTGCAAGGGGGATGTTTTGTGTTTTCTTTATTCAAAGTGAAAGATGTTAAACAGAAATTTTCAGAAGCACTTTTGTTTGGAAAAGGGGAAAGGAAGATCACGGAAACTGGAAAACATCCATGAAATTAGCCCTAAATCACGGCCAATACTGATCATTTCCTGACAGGCTGTCTGTCAGCCAAGCCACAACAATGGTTTATTCAGGGCCTGCTGTCTTCACAGTGCTGTAGCATTGGTAGTGAAATATTAGCACAATGGTGGGCATTTTCAGGTCTTCACTTTCATAGCTACAACAACAGATACATCAACACCCTAGTATCAGGGGTACTTAAACACTTCATTAATATGCCTCTCCTACAGATTGTACTAGCCAGCATTTGAAAAAATGTTGATTTAAAGCAAAGTCACTGAGTACCTACGTGATCAACTAAGAGCAGTGAAAGGGAGGAGAACAAGACATAGGGATGTGCTCTGTCACATAGTGTTGGCTCCAAATTTGGTATTTATATGTGAAAAAGCCATCTAATACAATGTCTATAAATAGGAGATAGAAATGAGCTAATTTGACTGTATGATTTTATTTATTCATTATTCATAACCAAAAATCTTGTCTGTTTTTTATGTACTTGTCTATAAAATCTCCACCATATTCCTGTGGCCTGAAATATCATTGCAATATTTCTCAATTCTGCAATGATTCTTCTTCTTCCTCTCCTCCTCCCCTCCTCCTCTTGCTCCTCCTCTTCTTCTTTTTCTTTTTCTTCTTCTTCTTCTTCTTTTTCTTCTTCTTCTTCTTCTTCTTCTTCTTCTTCTTCTTCTTTTCTCTCTCTCTCTCTCTCTCTCTCTCTCTCTCTCTCTCTCTCTCTCTTTTCTCTCTCTCTCTCTCTCTCTCTCTCTCTCTCTCTCTCTCTCTCTCTCTCTCTCTCTCTCTCTCTCCTCTCCATCTCTCTTGCAATTTCTGTAGCTTTTATTTATTTGACCTTTTTTGACATTCTGTTCTTCAACATGTACTGGTCAGTGTTGCAATTCTAATAACCATATCCTAAAGCAAGAGGAGGACAAGCCAGTTTCTAGGGTTAACTTTCTGGATGTCACATCTGCTTACAGCAGAATAATTTGCATTCCCAACTTAATGTTGAATTATTCATTTAAGCACTATTATAAGGTGTGAAACTGTCCTTCTTAAACTCTGTTCAAGGGGAAAACTACTGTTACTAACTGGACTTAAAATCTTCTCAAAAGCTAGTTTGAAAATATCTCCCAAACTTAGTAGTAATAGGAACATTTCATGTTTCCTAGACTTATGTGTTTCTAGGGTTCAGATATCATGTGAACCCTTAGGAGAAGAGTAGAAATCCTTACTGAGTATTCCACATATTTTGAGAATTATTTAAAATGAGAAACAGATTCACCTGGGTAGCATTTTGCCTTGAAAATTTCATTGGCCTGAGTTTGTACACCACAATGCAAAAGCTGCATAAGGAACTATTTAAATAGCTGCACTCTTAATTTTCTGGTAGTTGACAACTGCTATGAGAGATTTCTTCCTGGGTGTAAAGCAATTTCTTCCTTGGAGCTCTGATAAAAATTTGTCTACACATTTTGCAATTTGTGTATTCCTGTTACTTTGTCTTATTTCATGAACCACCAAACTTGTAACTGCCCAGAATCATAGGATTCTCATAAATGATAGGACAAAGAGCCTGTGCAAAAGATTCTGAGTATGTGGTTGGGAAAGCAAAACTCATAAATGGAGGAAATGAGTGGAGACCATAGGTGTTTTGAATAGTGCCAGGAATAAGTTTTGTGGGAGGACTGGGAGAATGGAAAACAATGGCATACATCTGGGAATAGCTTGGCTTGTGAACACAAATATTGATGACAGCCTGTGGAGCAAAGAAGAATGCAAGAAAGTAGATAAAAGGGGATCAAGTCATTTACACTTTCAGAGCAAAAAGCAGCCTGAGCTTAATGGTATCATGCACTCTTGAGCAAGGAGTGACTTGATGAAACTGTTGTTTTAGGAAAATCACTTTGTTGATGACCTAGGAAGGCTGGTGGGGAACAGTCTGGAAGCACTAGCAACATTGGACAGCTGTCAGAGTGACCCTCAGTGATCAGATCTGGGTAAAGGTCATGATAGGGTTAATGAAAGGAATCTAATCCACACATGGGTGAAGATCAGTAGTGAAGAGGTGAAGGTGACAGGAAGGTCTCAAGCTTGGGAAAGTGGAACAATAGAGATACCATCCAGAGAAATTAGAAAGTTGGAAACCCGGACATGAAAAGCATTTTTAAAATTAAAATTATGGTAAGTTTTCAAGAGTTTGTTTAAATACATCAACAAACATTCCAATGATCTATTGTTCTTACTTTTGGATATATGACCTCCCCCCAAATATCTGAAAGTATAGACTTGAACAGATACTTATACATCCATGTACCTAGCAGCATTTTTATTCACAATAGCCAAAAGGTGGAAATAACCCAAATGTCCACAAACAGATGAATTGATAAACAAAATGTGATATAAACATATAATGAAATGTTATTCACCCTTGAAAAGGAATGATGTTCTGACATGAATGAGCCTTGAGGACATTATAATCAGTTAAATAAAGGTCTAGGAATGGAGTTCAGTGGTAGAGCACTTGCCTATCATATTCAAAGGCCCTGGATTCTGTCCCCAGCATCATACACACACACACACACACACACACGTATACAAGTCAAACACAGTAGGACAGATATTGTATGGTTTCATTTATTGAGTACCTGCAATACTCCAATTCACAGAGATAAGAAGTAGAGTAGTGGTTACCAGACGAATGGAGAGTTGTTGTTTAATGGTATAGAATTTGAGTTTGGGATGAGGAAACTTTCTGCAGATGGATGATGGCGATGGTTACACAACAATGTGAATGCACTTCTTGATACTTAACTGTATACTTTAAATGGTTACAATGTAAATTTTATGCCATATATATGTGTATATATGTATGTGTGTGTATATACATATATTTATACCACAATAAAAAGATGAGTATTGTGAGCTGGGAGTGTAGCTCAGTGATAGAGCACTTGCTGAAAATGTGCAAGGTCCTGGAATCCATCCCCAACACTGAAAAAAAACAAAGAGTATTAAAAGGAAAAAATGTATAAATGCTGAGAAGCAGGCAAAGTGTTTCAAAGAAATGAGTGGAACCCACATCCTGCATGAGACAGATACCACTTACTTGCTAAGTGCCTCTTTTTCCTCATCTGTAAATTGGAACAAGAGTGAGGACTGAAACAAATAATGTAGTCTAAGCTCCTTTGCCATGTAAGTTCTCCATAAATATTGGCTTCTATTTCAGTTAAAAAAATCACTCTCTGATCTGAACTTTATCCCTCAGCAAAATAAGACTTTAGATATATTAACGTACAACATTCATGCTAAATAGAATATCTTCAAAGAAGAGATGGGCAGCTGGCAGGGAATAAAGAATTGCCAAGGTCAGGCAGGAAGGGCACCTCTTTCTTGCTGCAAAGAATGAGAAAAGGAAAATGCTAAGTGAGGCTACCTTTGACTGACAACTACCCCTGCCATATAAGCCTCCTGCCCAACAGACACTTCTGGTACATGGACTGGATTGTGTTTGATGTTTACCTTTTAAATGAACTAGGAAGATGTAAGAACTACAGGACAAATTCTAACTTCTCGGAAAGCTGAGAGCAGCTGATCTGAAAGGGGCAAGTGATTTCAGTCTGTATCAGCAATTCATTAGCAGAGAAGATGGTTCAAGAAAGAAGTGAGTGGGAGGGCGAGGGCATAAGGACAGGGTGACAGAGGGCAAATATGGTGGAGGTATTTTGTATTCATGCATGAAAATAGAACAATGAAACCTGTTGACATTGTCCTAAGAAGGGGGAGAGAGAATAAAGGAGAAAAGGAAGGGGTGAACCTAATTAAGATATATTGTAAGCACTTATGTAAATATCCCAATGTAGCCCCTGTACAACTAATATGCTAAAAATTTTAAAAAGAGAGAAGTGAGACAATGTCATGGTGAAAAGCTATCACTGTCACTCACTTAATATTAGAAATTATTAGAACAACTGAACATGCAATAATAGACTTTTAAAAGCATCATAAATGTTGCAAAAGCAGTGAGATATTCTTCTAACTTCTAAACATTGTCTTGTCCCTGGTTTATGAAAGAAGGAATTTTCTCATAAAAGGTGTCAAAATCAGAAATACACTAATGGGAAAATTCTTCCAAAAACTCTGACTGAGTGACCAAATCAATATCTCTCTCTCTCTCTCTCTCTCTCTCTCTCTCTCTCTCTCTCTTAAATGCCACCTGCACCATGCAGATGCAGCATGTGAGACTGAAGCCTGAATTCAGATGTTATTCCTTACACTCACATCCCACACGTCAGTGCTAAAAAACCAGGGAAACTCAAACATCATTTGTGGTGGAGCTGAGACCAGAACCCAGGGCTCCTGATTCTAAGTACACATCTCACTATGTCCCCTGCTACTCCAGGGGTCACAGAACAAGCCAACTCCACTAACTCCACACATCCTTTATTGGCATACCAGAGCCATCACAAAGCCTTTTGGACGCTCTGATTATGAGCCTCCTCCAAAGCAAACCTCACTCACTCCCCGATTTCCATCTGATTTACAATCCACATCCCAGCTTCTGGCCGCCATAACCACATGCTGCCTGGCCCCATAGCCCACTTGTTAGTACCCCACCCCTGTCCCTCCTGCCTCTCCAGCTCTGAAGTTCAAGCAGCAGGCATCCACCTCCTGCTCTACATCACAGGCATTTAAAGACACACCTCTGTAGTCTTCATTCATGGAAAACAATCATTTACACTGTGCAAAATTCAAAACCCTAGGGAGGCAGTTCAGTAATTTAGCATTTTTGTTTCATGTGAAAATATTATTTCTAGTTCATAATGGGAAGTTCAAAAACATTGTTTCTTATCATTAAAAGCTCTCAGAAGTGTGTAATCTGGGCTCTTTATAGGTATGTTTCCTATAAAATGCCCTGAGGAGCAGAATTTGGGTCTTTCTACAAAGAAATACCTTCAATATCTTCAGTGGCTTGAGGAAAAGTCTATAATTTAGGGCTGAATTAGTCCTACAGATAAACACTTTAAAGTCCTTGGAATCTGCAGTTTGCTTTAATGAGCTTTTAAGATAAATTGGGGGTATTTTCTCTGTTAGGTTGTGATGACTGTGAAGTAGAAGAACCCAGGAACTTGTCCATTTGAGACTTTTTTCCCATGACACTCTGTGCCAGATTCTTCATGGAAGCTGGGTAGCACATGGGTCTTACCATCAACTAAGGGCTCTGCACAGGTTGAAAGTCTATGTCCCCTCTGTCCTCTCAAAATTCACATCCACCTGGAATGTGACTTTATTTGGAAACAGGATTTTTGCAGGTATAATTAAGATATAAAACTAAGAAGCAGTCACACAGGTGTAGAATGAGACTTGTAAAAAGAGAAAGGACACACAGATAGCTGCAGATGGACAAGAAGACCATGTGGAAATGGGTATATCTACAAACCAGGCATACTAACATTCCCAGCAACATCCACAGGCTAGAAATGGCTCCTCCCTGTACTCTTGAAGGATTCCTACCCTCCAGAACTGTTAGAGAACCAATTTCTATTGTTTTAAGCCACCTGGTCCATGATACTTTGCTGTATCAGCCCTACAAATCTAATACAGGCCCCATCTCCAAATAATCCAGTTTAAGTGGTCTGGGTGAACTTGGGCAGCAGGATTGTTTTTTTTAAACAAAGGTCCCCAGGTGATTCTCATGTTTGAGTACAATCACTCTAGATTTGTGGTTTTCAAAGTCTCCATCAGCATCAACTAGGAACTTTTAGAAATGAAAATTCTCAGGCCCCATACAGACTTCCTAAATAAAAACCTGTAGGGATGGAGCCTAGCAATGAGTAGTTTAGCAAGCTCTCCAGATGATTCTGATGCCACAAATGCTTGAATGTTTACTGTTTTAGTTGATAGGGGAGCTACAGATCAAGAGAAAATAATCAAGAAACAGCAATGAAGCGAAGCAATAGGCAAGAATATTCTAGAAACTAAGTGGAGCCCTCATATGTTCTTCTGGACAGAGCTGAAAGAGTGCCTCTAAAATCTCATGGTCATATCCAGTTCCTGGGGAGGCTGAGGTAAGGCAACATAATGAGATCATCCTCAAAAAAAAAGAAAGGAAGAAAAATCTGGGTGCCATGCAATCCTAGCTACTTGAGAGGCTGAAGGATCTTGGTTCTATGCCAGTCAGCCCTGGCAAAAAGTAAGTTTGCAAGATTCCATCTCAATAGGGAAAAAAAGCTGAGCATGGTGGTATATGCCTATCACCCCAGGAAGCTTAAAATAAGAAGATCATTCAGTCCAAACCAAGTCTGGGCCAAAAGGGAGACCCTATTTCTAAAATAACCAGAGCAAAAAGAACTGGAGGTGTGACTCAAATGGTAGAGTGCCTGCCTAGCAAGCACAAAATCCTAGGTTAAACCCCAGTACTGACAAAAAAACCAAAAGTTATGAAAACTTCACCACCATGCTGGGTGTGTCTAACCACCATCTTCCAAATGCAATCTCTGAAGACAAATTTTTTCCGAACTCGCGGGAGCTGACCTGACGATTTTGTTGCTATTTGAGTACATGGCACCCAAACTCTACAGGAAGAGTATATCTATACCCACACACCAGGACAATCCGAACACTTGAGTTCAAAAGCCTCAGGAAGACCAACTTCTTTTTCTTAAATTACTGGATAACTGTATCCTTTTGCCACTTCTTTTCCCTGCAGTCCAAAAAACAAAATAGGCCAATAAATTTCACTTTGGCATGGAATTCTGCCCTTTGCCATAATCAAGCTAAATGAGACTACAATAAACCACTAAGGACTAGAGTAACTGGAAATTGTGTTTGCAGATGAAAAGCTTTGGTAAAATCTGCATGACTAGCATTTGATTGAAATGAAAATGTCAGCTGTTACTTCCTTTTCAGAGATGAATAAATTAAGAATCCATCTTAAATACTTTGGTTTGTTTGATTTTCATGTGTCTGCCATCAAACAGAAAACCTTCACTGAGCACTGACAAGACTCTGAATATGTTGTCACATAGTCAGCTCACCATCATTTGTGCCATCATGGCCCTAGTAACACATTTGTACCTTAAGGTACCATTTCAATAGCACTAGGTAAAAAATATGAGTGTTTCTTATAGCGCCTTCTTTCACTTGATCTTGGTTTAGGAAATGCCCTAAAAAAGAACTTGAACCTTTCAGCTCTCAGCAGCACTGCAAAATTATTAAATAAACACAATTTGCCTTTTTTTGTGGTCCAGGGTTTGAACTTGGGGCCTCATCTGACTTTTGAGTTGCTGTTCCCTCTGTTTTTGGGATATTTATCCCAGGTATCCAGTGCCCTTAACCAGAACTGCTCAGGGAACCTGATCTAATAAGACTGGAATCTTATTCTGCAGGTTTCCCTCTTCTCTCATGCCTCAAAGT
Source organism: Castor canadensis (assembly GCF_047511655.1). Classification (NCBI taxonomy): domain Eukaryota; kingdom Metazoa; phylum Chordata; class Mammalia; order Rodentia; family Castoridae; genus Castor; species Castor canadensis. The sequence goes on from NC_133387.1 coordinate 46,678,985, forward strand.
TTATCAATTTTGTGGGCTAGCAACCTGCTTTTCCTTAGTGATGATGGGTTGATGGTTATATGTTAATTAGCTGAGGTTACCCTAAGTACAAAAAGTAATTTTGTTACCCACATTAAATGAAGGTAGCTTTTTTGAGAAGAAAGGTTAATGATAAGAACTTGAAGCTATTACGTAAGGCCTGTCTAGTCATAGCCGGAGACATTTGCTGCAGTCCTAGTGTTTGGTGGCCCACTAAAATCAAAGTCAACTTGTGTCATTGTCTTAAAAGTGCAGATTCTTGTAATCTGCCTTAGACTTTCTACATCAGAGTTTTTGATGGTGGGACTCAAGAGTTTAGATTTTGCCAGACATGGTGGTACATGCCTGTAATCTCAGGAGTAGAGGCAAGAAGATCGCCAATTTGAGGCCAGCCTGGGCTACAAAGCTAGACTCTGTCTCCAAGCAGAAATAATTTTGGACAATTTGTTGATGCACAGGACCTTGAGTATCTCAGTTGTCCTGGAAAGAGCCCTCACTTCAGTCTGCACCTCTCTTCTCCAACATGTACCATGTGGTCCCGAGCAGTCTACACCACCTGTTTGGAGACTTAGTTCTTTCACTGTTAATTGAAGATAATATGGTACACTGAGAGATAGTCATAAGGTTCTGAAGAGTTCAGGCCCCAAACTGCCCTATAGACTACAAGGCTGACATTGAGATGAGGCAATTGGGCCACTTACCTTGGGATACCAAATTTACAAAACCCTGTAACCAAGATAAATGACATTCTAATGAAATTTAAGAAAGAAAGAGAGAAAAAGAGAAAGGAAGGAAGAAAGAAGAAAAAAAAGAAAAAAAGTCATGTGTAAACCCAAATCTATGGTGATCAAAACGTAAAAATTTTTGATAAAGAAAAGGTCATTACAGATTTTTTCCTTTGATCTTGAGTGCTCATGTAGTATGGCACCACATTGTTACTGAGTTTATTTTAAATTTTGATGTTTTGTTTATTGTAGATTTTTGCATTAATTTTGATTCTTAAAAAGTATTTCCATCAAAATGTTTCCATCAAGTGTTTTTCTTGATTCCTTGACTACTGAGTGCACACACTTAAATTCTGTACCTGAGCTTAGGCCCCACTCATCTCATCCTAGTCTGAGCCCTATAAGCTAGATGGGTCCTGCAGATGGAGGCTGTCATTTTCACTTGGCTGTGACTCTTCCAGTCCCAAAGTTTTCTCACATAGTTGCATGTACATGTCAAAATGTTCTGTTGGCATCCTGGCTAAGGTCTACCTGATGACTAGTGGGAATGCGGTCCTCACTAAGAATAGAGGGTGGGATTTCATCCTCTTTTATGAGGGGAAGTTGTGATGCTCTAAAGCATAGTAGGGAAGCTCTAGTCTACCACAAATAATTACACATCTATAAATTACTAAGAAGAGCTTGAAGACTCCCAACACATAGAAACGATAATATCAGGGGAAATGGAAATGTTAACTTCCCTACTTTGATTATTACTCATTGTATATATGCATAGAATTATAATACTGTATGTCATCAGTAAGTCCAAGTCAAATATTACATGTCAATTAAAAATAAATAAGTTAGAACAGAGGCAGGCACTGACATGCACACCATGGGTTTTTTTTAAGGGAGGGGCTTCCTTCTCTGGGTACAGAAGAACTCTTCACTGGGATGTCTGGCATGAAGACCAATCCAACTCGTGTAACTGGAAAATCCATTCTTGTTTTGGGGAGGACAACTCCTGCAGCTCCACACCTGTCCCAGGGAAGTTTAGACTTGCAAGTTTCCTCTTCCATAGATTCCTGATTCAGAGACTGCCAGAATGTACCAAGGGCTAGCATCAGTCCCCTTATGCTGGTCAAGAGGGCATGCCCAGAGCGTAGACCAGTACATAAAAAGCCTGTGAGGGAGGGAGAGGGGCCTGTGATCTGAGCAAGAAGAAGCTCCGTGATCTTCATGCTGCTTCTGGGTTTTGCCCACCATTTAGAGAAACAGCTTAAAATCCAGAAATGAGAAGACATGGGCAAGACTACACTGCAGTGCCCGTGTCTTTCACTCTTGCCAACCTGAAAGGTCTGGGAAGGGCCTCCAGCTTCTCCTATAGAACCCTGCTATTCATGCAGTGGGGAGCAAAAGAGCAGAGGAAAGGTTTGTATCAAAACAGCCTGAAGGCCTAGTATGAGAAGTTCAGCTTGGCAACCCAGGGACTCTGAAACCATGAGAGTAAGCGTCCGGCCTTGGCAAAGCAACAGATAAACTTGGAGATAAACAACTCCAAAGCCATAACTGAGTGGACTTGGATCTACCAGCAAGCATATGTCAGCCTTAAAGGAAAGAAGGATAGAAAAAAATCAACTCTTTCAGTCCTTGGCACAGATAATAAAACAAGAAATCAATATTATTTGACATTCTCCATTATGTGACCTTTCTATCTGACATTTCACTGTTTTTGCAGTGCTTTCCTAGGCTACATATAATGATTTTTAGAGTAAAATGTTGTACAATTTATCATTAAGTTGAAAAACTTTGATGGGTGAATAATATCTTTTCTCCTCCACAAGAAAAAAGTCCACATTCTAATACCTGGAAATTGTGAACATATTGCCTTTTTTGGCAAAAGAGATTTTGTGCATGTGATTAAGTTAAAGCTGTGGAGATCAGGAAAATTGCTTAATTGATTTGGTTGGGCCCAATGCAATCACAAGGGTTTTTTAGCGAGAGAAGCAGGGAATCAGAGTGAGTGGGAAAAGCCAGGTGTGTTGATGCCTACCGGTAATCCCAGTGATCTGGAAGCTAAGGCAGAAAGATGGTAAGTTCCAGGCCAGACTGGGTTACATAGAGAGACTCTATTTCGAAACTACAGTTAAAAAAAAAGAGAGAGAGAGTGGGAAGGGCTGTGAAGACTAAGGCAAGAGGTTGGAGTGATGGAAGAAGGGATCTCTAGAAACTGGAAACAGCAAGAACTAATTCTCCCCTGAAGCCTCGGGCAGAAATGCAACCCTATTGTCACCTGTATTTTAGACTTGTGACCTCCAGAGCTAGAGGAGAATAAATTTGCCTTGTTTTAAGTCCTGTGGTTTGTGCTAACTTGTTACAATAGCAAGAAGAAACTAATACAGTGTGAAACAGTTAACATTGACCATTCTGAATTTTTTTAATTATGCCTAAACCTAACAAGCAATGGTCTTATCTTACAAGTAATTTGGAGGCAAATGTTTAAAGCTAGCAGAACACTTATTTTGCTGCATATCTGGAGGACTTCAAAGCTTGTTTGAACTGAACATGGCAAGTTCAGGGGCTGCCCCTTTCTTAGCATACAGGTCAACGCAATGTACAATTAGGCACAGATACAGGCTTGCTGTCAGCCTTAATAGGAATAACAGCTGTCTGTGGGTTCTCGCGTTCCCATTTCTCCCAGAGGAAGGCAATTTAGAACGCTGGATTCCAGATTCTTGAATTATAAGGTCTAATATTGACAGTTCTATCTCAAGGAAAGAGAAGTGGGCAAGGAAATGGAACAAAGAGATTTGGAGGAATAATTTTTGTATGCATCACAGAATTTGTTCTTTTGTTTTTGTTTGTCTGTTTGTGATACTGGTGTTTGAACTCAGGCCCTACACCTTCCCCTACTCCACCCGCCCCCTTTTTTTTAATGATGGGATTTTCTTTTGAGATAGGGTCTTGCAAAGTATTGGCCCCAGGCTGGCTTCAAACCTCAATCCTCCTGATCTCTGCCTCCTGAGTAGCTATGATTACAGGCGTGAGCCACTGATACCAGGCCACAGGATTTATTTTGTTTGTTTTTTTTTTCTTTTGGTGCTGGTGGTAGTGAGGACTTGCTAAGCACAATCTTGCTTATTTTTTTAAGGTACCCAACAATGGCAATGAAATTGGTCACTTCGAAGAGTTTTAGAATCCGGGGATATGTTTGCTAAGTGAGTGGAATAATTCCTTGTCCATTACATACTGCCTACTGCATCTACTTGTGCCTGTACCTTTTCTAGCTAGGATACTGTGGCACTGAGTTCTTTATACCTTTCAATGGAGTCTGAGTCACATAGATGATTCAAATCAATAAAGCGACAGCAGTGATGCTCTTCATCCTGTATCTGCTTCCTTGGTTCAAGCATGTGTAACCACACTTAGCATTTTACATTACAGCCTCTGGCTCTCTTTCTTGGTTCATACAAAGAGCAGAAACTCATTCATTTTTTACAGATAGAGAGCCAACAGTTTTATGTGCCTTTCAAAAAGAATGGTACTCCATAGAGCATTAATATCATTGTGGTGATGCTGGAGTTGAAAATAGGCCAAGGCTTCTGATGTTTGGATTTACTTCTGAGTACAGACCACAGGCAGGAGAATGTACTCAGTGGCCAAGAGCATGATCTCCGGACCTAGTCGGCCAGATTTTTCATTCCACATTGCCACACTAGCTATGTTTTCTTGGGAAAATTTTTCTTAACATGTGTGCCTCAGTTTTTTCATCTCTAAAATGGGAGTTATGAAGATTAAATAGGCTATTATGTATGAAGTGTGTTCAAATGGTGCTAATCATTGTTATTATCCCCAGGACCCTGGCTCTTCCCACTGTTCCATGAGTACTCCCACTGTTCCATGAGTACTCCCACTGTCCTTGCTGCCAGCACTGTCATAACTATTTTGACCTGCATCACTGCCATTTGGTGACCACCACAATCTGACTCCAGAAGGAAGAACTTGCTAGCAGCATATGAATGGTAAAGATGGAAGTCTAGCTATATGGTGCCCTTGTCTTTTGAACTGGCTGTGCCGATACCAAATATTTAACACTCAGTCTTCTAGGCACGTGGTCAAATTGTAATTCCTGGCACCCTTTGTTGCTCAATGAGTCATATGACATGTTCTGACCCATGAGTTATGATTACATTTAATTAGATGCACTTAATTGTTGATTGACATTTTAGTGCTCTTTTTCCCTCTGCTACTACAACTCACAATGTTCTGAATAGTGACTTCTCCATCAACTTGATCCCAGAAGAAAAACAAACCAAGGAGAATCTTTAGCTGGTACAAGATAGGGTGAATTAGAAATGAACCTTTGTTGTTGTAATCCTCTGAGATTTGATGGTTTATTGTTACTGCAGCACAATCTTGCCTATCCTGACTGATACAATGAGCACTGACTAACCTGGAAGTAGAAGAGTCTAGTGTACCATGACAGTGATTACCTCTCGTAACACTTAATATTGAGAGCAGAAACTTAATAACTGTAAGCAGTTACATCAGTACCACTTCAAACCCATGTTATCTAAAGTAAGATACTAAACCTCTCCAAGCCTGTTTTCCCTTTACAGAAGTGGAAGTAGAACTGAGTATGGGTAGCTCTGTGGTAGAGCTCTTGTCTAGCATGCATGAGGACCTGGGTTCAATTCTCAGCACCACCAACCATAATAAAAAAGAGTTGAAAGCTCCAAACATGGAGATGCACACCTGTAAATTCTAGCACCTGGGAAGCTGAGGTAGGGGATTACAAATTCAAGGCCAGCCTGGGCTACATAGTGAGATCCTGTCTCAAAAAGCAGAAGTAAATAGGATCTTCCTCATGGGGTTAATGATCGAATACTTAAATAAGTATCCAAATTCATTTGAAATTTCATATTCAAATTTCAAAGGAAATAGTCATTATGAAGCATTTATTTTAGTTCACGGTATTTTCAGTAAATGATAGTTCCCCTTAAGAGCATGAGGGAAATTGACAGCATCGTGACATCCTCCTAAGCAGTTTCTAGGACCATTCATCTCTAAAAGACCCAACTTTCCATTGTAAGTTTGTGCCTAAGATTAGTAGATGCTCTGGCTGAAAAGGTTAATCCATTTCAGTGACCTATTAATCCTTCTTGCTTAGAGTTTAGCCATCAATCATCTCTTTCCTGAGAACAAAGCCAGGCTGGTCATTTTCAAGGAAGCCCCCATGAGGACAGTAACTAGATTTACATTTGACTTTCTTCCTCTGTATCACCAATTTTTTATGTTAGTAACTAGGTAGAAAAATTCTTACAATGTGAATAGTTTATAAAAATAAAATTCTGACATCTATCAATTAGAATTGCTATTTTATCTTTAAAGTTAATAGATAATTCAGAATATTTTAAGAGTTAACTTTTGGAAACATATAAAACAGCATATTTTATTTTTCTATTTAACGTATATGTTCTCATAAAATATGCTTAGATTTTTTAGACTTTAATTACAGTTTTTAAACCCTTGAAATGATAACTGTGAGTTGAAAAGGAATTCTTAATTATAACAAACAGTGATTTTGCTGAAATAAAAGCAAGCAAAATTATTTTGATGGAACAAATACAAAATCTATAATTTATATGTCTTTATTCCTAATTCAACTATCTCTAGCCCATAGGTAGAAAAGTTAAGCATGTGCAATAATAATTAAATTTAGTTAACTGACTGATTTTTTTTTGCCAGCCCTTAAACACATGGAAACCACAGCTTTATACATATCCTTTGCTATTGTCATGATTAGGGTTTATTTGTCAATGTAAAAAGTAAAACTCATTTTATTTTATGGTCCTGGGGATAGAACAGGGCTTCATGCATGCTAGGTAAGCATTCTTGCACTAAATCCACAGTCCCAGGGTATAGTAGATATACCCATTTGTAATGACAAACTTTAAAATTCCATCTAAGTGCCAGTTTCAACAGTCCCCTTGTGTTGATGTGTCCATGGAGTGTCCATCCAGACTCCCATGCCAGAAAAAGTACAGGTTAAAGTCAAGGTAGATTATCCCTAAATGGGAGTGTCCCTGATCTTGTAGCAGAACATAAAGAAGGTAGCCTGGAGGAAGTGACTGACTCACCATGAAACAGTGGTTTCACCAAAACAGAGACTGACCAGTAATGCCAAGCCAGAATTATAAAGTACTTTGGGAGCCAGTTCCACAGGGAGAGGGCTAATTATGTTCCCAGAGTGAAACAGTAAGAAAGAGCAGCAGAATGTTATAGAGATGGGGGAATTGAGCTCCACAAATAATATTTCTTATGCTCTATTCCTTTAGTTCCTCAGCCCAACACTCAGATATGTTTAAGATAAAAAGTACTTGAACTTGACAGACAGCTGAGAGCACCGATTGTCTCAAGAGTAGAGATTCTTTGGAAATGATAAGGTGCAAACGCTGTCAAATGGCTCCCTTTGCATTGCACTGCAATCTCCAGCCATGAAGGCTGCCAGGACCAGCAGGGGCAAAGCGGCCAGCCATCCCTCAAAACACCAGGCTTCGGCTATCTGAGGGCTCCCTGGACTACATAATGACAGGGGCCTCAGCAGCCCAGGTTTGGGTTGTGTCTGTTGGGGGAATCTCTGGCCATGGTACTCAGAGGGAGAAGCAGCAAGTGGAGGATGCTGTGTGGTCTCTGTCAGGAGGGCTCCTACGCAGGGAAGCCCTGAGATGAAGCCAGCTAGGCTTCTCTGACTGTCTAACTCTCCCTTTTGTCACTTAGCTGGGCAGCAGAGTCACTACTGAAACCAGGGCTAGGCTGGTGGATTTGTATCTTCTTTGGGGAAATTCTGCTTGAAAGCTCCCGTGAAAGGAATTGTAAGATTTTCTGGACTCCTCAGGACTCCTGATGGTACTTAAGGAAGCAGTGGAACTTGAATAGATTCTCATATAAACACCCAGACAGAATTTGGTCTTGGTAGTTTGCATTAATTTAAGAAGATGGGATCGATGGACTCATCCCTCAGGATCACACTTTGGGGGAAGACTGACCTACTCTCCCCTGACTCGCCATAAACTTATATTCACAAAGTATCCAGGTTCCGGTACCACAGTTGTTAAAACTATTCCTCACTCCCCCGCCCCCCACATTTATGAAATGCTTATTCAGAACAGCTATGGGCCTGGAGGAGTGACTCAAGTGGTACAGCACCTTCTTGGCAAGCACAAAGCCCTCAAACACCAGTTCCCTCCAAAAGAAATGAACCAGCTATGGGCCAGGTGATTGAAACACAGCAGTGTGAGTACTCATAATACAATCCGCTCCTCAGATTTGTTTAGAAGTGTGGGTGGGCTTCCCTCTGGACAGCACAGTTGAGGTGCAATTCAGTTTGGAAAGGGGAGAGGGGAGAGGACTTAAACAGCCTCTCTGTGCCCCAGTGCATGGAGTCTACTAATGTAATGTTCTATTCTTCATATGGACATGTAGACTGGCCTGATTCTCTTCTTTGTGCTACTGTGTAATCTTTAGCCTCCTGTAGCAGAAGTACTCAGCCCTGAGGCTTATACTAATGGATCGGCCTGGAGAGACACAGAGGGAAGAGCAGGGCCTGTGAAAGCGAGGTGTCAGAAAACCCTTTTTTTTTTTCCTTTTTCTTTTATTATTCATATGTGCATACAAGGCTTGGGTCATTTCTCCCCCCTGCCCCCACCCCCTCCCTTACCACCCACTCCGCCCCCTTCCTCTCCCCCCCCTCAATACCCAGCAGAAACTATTTTGCCCTTATTTCTAATTTTGTTGTAGAGAGAGTATAAGCAATAATAGGAAGGAACAAGGGTTTTTGCTGGTTGAGATAAGGATAGCTATACAGGGCATTGACTCACATTGATTTCCTGTGCGTGGGTGTTACCTTCTAGGTTAATTCTTTTTGATCTAACCTTTTCTCTAGTACCTGTTCCCCTTTTCCTATTGGCCTCAGTTGCTTTAAGGTATCTGTTTTAGTTTCTCTGTGTTAAGGGCAACAAATGCTAGCTAGTTTTTTAGGTGTCTTACCTATCCTCACCCCTCCCTTGTGTGCTCTCGCTTTTATCATGTGCTCAAAGTCCAATCCCCTTGTTGTGTTTGCCCTTGATCTAATGTCCACATATGAGGGAGAACATACGATTTTTGGTCTTTTGGGCCAGGCTAACCTCACTCAGAATGATGTTCTCCAATTCCATCCATTTACCAGTGAATGATAACATTTCGTTCTTCTTCATGGCTGCATAAAATTCCATTGTGTATAGATACCACATTTTCTTAATCCATTCGTCAGTGCTGGGGCATCTTGGCTGTTTCCATAACTTGGCTATTGTGAATAGTGCCGCAATAAACATGGATGTGCAGGTGCCTCTGGAGTAACAGTCTTTTGGGTATATCCCCAAGAGTGGTATTGCTGGATCAAATGGTAGATCGATGTCCAGCTTTTTAAGTAGCCTCCAAATTTTTTTCCACAGTGGTTGTACTAGTCTACATTCCCACCAACAGTGTAAGAGGGTTCCTTTTTCCCCGCATCCTCGCCAACACCTGTTGTTGGTGGTGTTGCTGATGATGGCTATTCTAACAGGGGTGAGGTGGAATCTTAACGTGGTTTTAATTTGCATTTCCTTTATTGCTAGAGATGGTGAGCATTTTTTCATGTGTTTTCTGGCCATTTGAATTTCTTCTTTTGAGAAAGTTCTGTTTAGTTCACTTGCCCATTTCTTTATTGGTTCATTAGTTTTGGGAGAATTTAGTTTTTTAAGTTCCCTGTATATTCTGGTTATCAGTCCTTTGTCTGATGTATAGTTGGCAAATATTTTCTCCCACTCTGTGGGTGTTCTCTTCAGTTTAGAGACCATTTCTTTTGATGAACAGAAGCTTTTTAGTTTTATGAGGTCCCATTTATCTATGCTATCTCTTAGTTGCTGTGCTGCTGGGGTTTCATTGAGAAAACCCATTTTTGATGATAACACATTTTCTCAGTCAGTGTTGGCAAGAAGCACCACTTCTCTGTGTGTGTCCTAAAATGTAAGTTTTCTTTATGTCTTTTTATTTTTTGAGACCTGGTCTCATTATGTAGTCTGGGCTGGCCTGGAACTTCAGATTCTCCTGCCTCAGACTCCAAGTGCTGGCATTAAGATGTATATCACCATGCTTAATCTTGCCCTAGGTTTTGAACTCAGGGCTTCACTCTTACACAGCAGGCACTCTACCACTTGAGCCAATCCTCCAGTCCATTTTTCTCTTGTTATTTTAGAAATGGGGTCTCATGAACTATTTGCCCAAGCTGGCCTCTAAGTGAGATCCTCCTGACCTCAGCCTCCCAAGTTCCTAGGATGACAGGTGTGAGCCATCAGTACCCAGCTTGTCCTAAGTTTTTGATGTTAACAACTCAACACTGTAACTTTCTACATACAAGACTGTTTGACCCTGGATGTCCTGTCCTATGTCTTTGCTCATATTTTGTCCCCGAGGAAATGTCCTGCATTCCCTTCCCATCTGTGTACTTTGCTCTTAACATCCTATTGATACATCAAGTCCAGTGAAGCTGCTCTCAAATGCTAATGGTTACAAATAAAATTAATTTGTAGCTAATTTTTCCTCTGTCGTTTTGTGCATGCCAAGTACTTTACTTCCTGTTTCATTTCATATTTACAATCTATCCTTGTTCCACTGAGTTGTTGAGATCAGAAAGCTGGCCCAAGATTACCTTGTTGGAACACAGAAGACCTCAGATTCAAAGCCAAATCTCTTTGACCTCCAAAGCTATGCTCTGATTTAAAATGCTGTGTGACCTTCCTCTAAGCCCCTGTAATGTTCACTGTCTCTGGTTATGTCCCCTTTTTCTGTCTTATCTGACTCCTGTTCTTTTTCTCAATACTGGCAGACACTTAACAATGAAGTACAGGAATATAAAATAGGTCATGTTAAAGGGAGGGTATTAGTGGGAGAAGGAAGGGAAATGACGAGGGTAAAGGAGGGTGAATGTGGTTTATTTATTTTCTAGACATGTATGAGTATGGAACATTGAACCCTGTCAAAGTCATTTTAGAAGGAAGAGGGAGAATAATGGAGTGGATGAACTATATATATAATATATGTATATATGGAAATGTCACAGCAAAACCTCCTGTACAACTATCATATACTAATAAAAACATTTTTAAAAGACCTACATCCTCAGTTTTGTCCATTGTCAAAATTTCCTCAGAGTAAACCTTAATGCTGTTGGTCTGTGTCTTCTAGTTCATTAATTTGTACTCTTACCTTTTGTTTTCTTTCACCTATTTTCCATAGGTTTACTGTTCTTTTTGATGATTAGTTCATTAATCTTTGACTTTCATCAATGTTGCCCTCTACAGCTTTGCTCTAAGTTTTAATATCTAGTATTGTTAATTATTCAGTTCCAAGTATCTTCTAGTTTTATTATATTAATTCTATGATACATAAATTATTTGAGATGTTTGTTAACTTACAAATATGCATTTTTCTAACTTAATCAGAAGGTGATCAAAGACTACAGAGTGTATGATACCAGACCTCTGTATCCTATTCATGCTCACTTTTTGTCAATTTTGTGTGAGCTTCAAAAATGTATATTTGCCAAATTTGGGCACAATGTTCTATACAGATTTGTTCTAAATGTGTTGATTGTGTTGTTTGGTTCTTTATGTATTTTGTGACTTTTTTGGTCTTTCAATCCATCAGTTACCAAAATAGGAGCATGTTTTTCACTGTGGTGATAAATTTAGCAATTTCTCCTTATAGTTTTATCAAAATTGCCTCACAATGAACTGAATTTATGTTTCCAGGTTCATAGATATCTAGAATGCTCAAAGCTTCCTAGTGAATTAAATCACTCATCATTAATTAGAGACATGTTTTGCCTTAAAGTCTATTGTATCTGGTATTGATAAAACTAGACCAACTTCCTCTTCAGTAGTATTTCCCTGAGGTACATTTTTCTATCCTTTAACTGTTGACATGTCAAGTGTGCCTTTTGGGAAAACATAACCCAACTTAATTTTGCTTTTTTAATTCAGTATGATTGTCATTGTCTTTTACCTAGGGAGTCTAATCTTTCTGGTCTTAATTGTGAATTGTGTATATTTAGTCCATGTCACTATTTCTTCCATCCTATCATTTGGGCTTATTTGTCCTTTTTCTGACCTTGTTAACCTCTTTCCTGCCTTAATTAATTTTTTTCAACTTTAGTTTTCTACTAGTATGAAAATTACAACTTCTATTCCTAATTGCTTTCTATAAATAGTTACATAATATTTAACTTATGCCAAAGTTAATTAGTATCTTGTTATCTCACGATACAAGGACCTTATGATGCTTTCATTATAATAATATAAACACCCCATAAATAATGTGATTGTTATTTTATTTCTTTAGTTCTATATTTTAAACATTTATTGTTATTTTATATAGTTGATATTTATTTAGATTTACTAATATGTTTATCATTTCTTCTTATATTGGGGGGCTTACCATATGGGATCATATTCTTCCTTTCTGATGTATCTTTCCTAAAAGTTTCTTTAATAAAATTTTGTTGGTAAACTTTTTTAGGTCTTAAAATGTCTTTAATTCAACCTTATTTAAGAAAGATAATTTTACTGGATATATAGTTATTTTCTTCTAGAAATTTTGACTTTCTTCTTGAAGGATAATTTTACTGAATATAGAACTACTTGCATTCAGAAACTTCTACAAATCCTCTGTCTTCACTGTTGCTCTAAAGTCCCCCTTATTAACTAATAATAATAATAAGGGTTTAAAAATAAAGGCTAGTGCTATGATGTGCCAGGGACTATACCTGGTATACATTTATGTACAATATCATTTAATCTTCATGTCTATACTGTAAAGTGGGTGCTATTATCATCATTCTCATTTTATACATGAGAAAACAGGCTTATTAGCTCCATAGCCTAGATTTAAATGTATGCAGTCTAGTTCAAGTATATATTTTTTTCTTTTATTATTCATATGTGCATACAAGGCTTGGTTCATTTCTCCCCGCTGCCCCCGCCCCCTCCCTTACCACCCACTCCGCACCCTCCCGCTCCCCCCACCAATACCCAGCAGAAACTATTTTGCCCTTATTTCTAATTTTGTTGTAGAGAGAGTATAAGCAATAATAGGAAGGAAGAAGGGTTTTTGCTGGTTGAGATAAGGATAGCTATACAGGGCATTGACTCACATTGATTTCCTGTGTGTGGGTGTTACCTTCTAGGTTAATTCTTTTTGATCTAACCTTTTCTCTAGTACCTGTTCCCCTTTTCCTATTGGCCTCAGTTGCTTTAAGGTATCTGCTTTAGTTTCTCTGCATTAAGGGCAACAAATGCTAGCTAGTTTTTTAGGTGTCTTACCTATCTTCACCCCTCCCTTGTGAGCTCTCGCTTTTATCATGTGCTCATAGTCCAATCCCCTTGTTGTGTTTGCCCTTGATCTAATGTCCACATATGAGGGAGAACATACGATTTTTGGTCTTTTGGGCCAGGCTAACCTCACTCAGAATGATGTTCTCCAATTCCATCCATTTGGCAGGGAATGGTAACATTTCGTTCTTCATGGCTGCATAAAATTCCATTGTGTATAGATACCACATTTTCTTAATCCATTCGTCAGTGCTGGGGCATCTTGGTTGTTTCCATAGCTTGGCTATTGTGAATAGTGCCGCAATAAACATGGGTGTGCAGGTGCCTCTGGAGTAACCTGTGTCACAATCTTTTGGGTATATCCCCAAGAGTGGTATTGCTGGATCATATGGTAGATCAATGTTTAGCTTTTTAAGAAGCCTCCAAGTTTTCCCAGAAGTTTTTGTTGAAGAGGCTGCTATTTCTCCATCGTATATTTTTAGCTCCTTTGTCAAAGACAAGTTGGTAATAGTTGTGTGGCTTCATATCTGGGTCCTCTATTCTGTTCCACTGGTCTTCATGTCTGTTTTTGTGCCAGTACCATGCTGTTTTTATTGTTATTGTTTTGTAATATAGTTTGAAGTCAGGTATTGTGATACCTCCTGCATTGTTCTTTTGACTGAGTATTGCCTTGGCTATTCGTGGCCTCTTGTGTTTCCATATAAATTTAACAGTAGATTTTTCAATCTCTTTAATGAATGTCATTGGAATTTTGATGGGAATTGCATTAAACATGTAGATTACTTTGGGGAGTATCGACATTTTTACTATGTTGATTCTACCAATCCATGAGCATGGGAGATCTCTCCACTTTCTATAGTCTTCCTTAATCTCTTTCTTCAGAAGTGTATAGTTTTCCCTGTAGAGGTCTTTCACATCTTTTGTTAGGTTTACACCTAGGTATTTGATTTTTTTGAGGCTATTGTAAATGGAATTCTTTTCATACATTCTTTTTCTGTTTGCTCATTGTTAGTGTATAGAAATGCTAATGATTTTTCTATGTTGATTTTATATCCTGCTACCTTGCTATAGCTATTGATGATGTCTAGAAGCTTCTGAGTAGAGTTTTTTGGGTCTTTAAAGTATAGGATCATGTCGTCTGCAAATAGGGATATTTTGACAGTTTCTTTACCTATTTGTATTCCTTTTATTTCTTCTTCTTGCCTAATTGCTCTGGCTAGGAATTCCAGTACTATGTTGAATAGGAGTGGAGATAGTGGGCATCCTTGTCTGGTTCCTGATTTTAGAGGGAATGGTTTTAATTTTTCTCCGTTAAGTATAATGCTGGCTGTAGGTTTGTCATATATGGCTTTTCTAATGTTGAGGAACTTTCCTTCTATTCCTAGTTTTCTTAGAGCTTTTATCATGAAATGATGTTGGATCTTATCAAAGGCTTTTTCTGCATCTATTGAGATGATCAAGTGGTTTTTGTCTTTGCTTCTGTTAATGTGGTTCATTACGTTTATTGATTTTCGTATGTTGAACCACCCCTGCATCCCTGGGATGAAGCCTACCTGGTCGTGGTGAATAATCTTTTTGATGTGTTGCTGAATTCGATTTGCCATTATTTTGTTGAGGATTTTTGCATCAGTGTTCATTAAGGAGATTGGCCTATAGTTCTCCTTTTTGGAGGTGTCTTTGCCTGGTTTTGGGATAAGTGTAATACTGGCTTCATAAAATGTGTTTGGCAGTTTTCCTTCCCTTTCTATTTCATGGAACAGTTTAAGGAGGGTTGGTATCAGTTCTTCTTTAAAGGTCTGATAGAATTCAGCAGAGAATCCATCAGGTCCTGGACTTTTCTTTTTGGGGAGACTCTTGATTGCTGCTTCAATTTCATTTTGTGTTATAGGTCTATTCAGGTGATTAATTTCCTCTTGGTTCAGTTTTGGATGATCATATGTATCTAGAAATCTGTCCATTTCTTTAAGATTTTCAAATTTATTTGAATATAGGTTCTCAAAGTAGTCTCTGATGATTTCCTGGACTTCCATGGTGTTTGTTGTTATCTCCCCTTTTGCATTCCTAATTCTACTAATTTGGGTTTTTTCTCTCCTCATTTTAGTCAGGTTTGCCAGGGGTCTATCGATCTTGTTTATTTTTTCAAAGAACCAACTTTTTGTTTCATTAATTCTTTGTATGGTTTTTTTGGTTTCTATTTTGTTGATTTCAGCTCTTATTTTTATTATTTCTCTCCTTCTATTTGTTTTGGGATTTGCTTGTTCTTGTTTTTCTAGGAGTTTGAGATGTATCATTAGGTCATTGATTTGGGATCTTTCAATCTTTTTAATATATGCACTCATGGCTATAAACTTTCCTCTCAAGACTGCCTTAGCTGTGTCCCATAGGTTCCGGTAGGTTGTGTTTTCATTTTCATTGACTTCCAGGAACTTTTTAATTTCCTCTTTTATTGCATCAATGATCCATTCTTCATTAAGTAATGAGTTATTTAGTTTCCAGCTGTTTGCATGTTTTTTGTCTTTACTTTTGTTGTTGAGTTCTACTTTTACTGCATTGTGGTCAGATAGTATGCACGGTATAATTTCTATTTTCTTATATTTGCTGAGGCTTGCTTTGTGCCCTAGGATATGATCTATTTTGGAGAAGGTTCCATGGGCTGCTGAGAAGAATGTATATTGTGCAAGGTTGGATGAAATGTTCTGTAGACATCTACTAGGTCCACTTGATCTATTGCATATTTTAGATCTTGGATTTCTTTATTGAGTTTTTGTTTGGATGACCTATCTATTGATGATAATGACCTATCTATTGATGATAATGGAGTGTTAAAGTCTCCCACAACCACTGTGTTGGCGTTTATATATGCTTTTAGGTCTTTCAGGGTATGTTTGATGAAATTGGGTGCGTTGACATTGGGTGCGTACAGATTGATGATTATTATTTCCTTTTGGTCTATTTCCCCTTTTATTAGTATGGAATGTCCTTCTTTATCTCGTTTGATCAATGTAGGTTTGAAGTCTACTTTGTCAGAGATAAGTATTGCTACTCCTGCTTGTTTTCGGGGGCCATTGGCTTGGTAAATCTTCTTCCAGCCTTTCATCCTAAGCCTATGCTTATTTCTGTCAGTGAGATGAGTCTCCTGTAAGCAACAAATTGTTGGATCTTCTTTTTTAATCCATTTTGTCAAACGGTGTCTTTTGATGGGTGAATTAAGTCCATTAACATGAAGCGTTAGTACTGATAGGTATGTGGTGATTCCTGCCATTTAGTTATCTTAGTTGTTTGAAGGTTTGATTGTGTGTACCTAACTTGATGTTACTCTCTACTGTCTTGCTTTTTCTTATCCTGTGGTTTGGTGCTGCCTGCCTTTTCATGGTTAAGTTGGGTGTCACTTTCTGTGTGCAGGATCCCTTGCAGAATCTTTTGTAATGGTGGCTTTGTGGTCACATATTGTTTTAGTTTCTGCTTATCATGGAAGACTTTTATTGCTCCATCTATTTTGAATGATAGCTTTGCTGGGTAGAGTATCCTGGGGTTGAAGTTATTTTCATTCAGTGCCCGGAAGATCTCACCCCACGCTCTTCTTGCTTTTAATGTTTCTGTTGAGAAGTCTGCTGTGATTTTGATGGGTTTACCTTTGTATGTTACTTGTTTTTTCTCTCTTACAGCCTTCAATATTCTTTCCTTAGTTTCTGAACTTGTTGTTTTAATGATAATATGTCGTGGAGTAGCTCTATTTTGATCTGGTCTGTTTGGTGTCCTGGAGGCCTCTTGCATTTGTATGGGAATATCTTTCTCTAGATTTGGGAAATTTTCTGTTATTATTTTGTTGAATATATTACACATTCCCTTCACTTGCACATCTTCTCCTTCTTCAATGCCCATGATTCTCAAGTTTGGTCTTTTGATGGAGTCAGTGAGTTCTTGCATTTTCTTTTCACAGGTCTTGAGTTGTTTAATTAATAGTTCTTCGGTTTTTCCTTTAATTACCATTTCATCTTCAAGTTCTGAGATTCTGTCTTCTGTTTGTTCTATTCTGCTGGATTGGCCTTCCGTTTTGTTTTGCAGTTCTGTTTCGTTCTTTTTTCTGAGGTTTTCCATATCCTGGCAGTTTTCTTCTTTATTGTTGTCTATTTTTGTCCTGAGTTCATTTATCCATTTATTCATTGTGTTCTCTCTTTCACTTTGGTGTTTATACAGTGCTTCTATGGTTTCCTTTATTTCTTCTTTGCTTTTTCAAATTCTCTATTTTTATTGTCTTGGAATTTCTTGAGTGTCTCCTGTACATTTTGGTTGACCCTATCCAGTATCATCTCTATAAAATTCTCATTGAGTACTTGTAGTATGTCTTCTTTTAAATTATTCTTGTGGGCTTCATTGGGTCCTTTGGCATAGTTTATCTTCATTTTGTTGGAGTCTGGATCTGAGTTTCTGTTCTCTTCATTCCCCTCTGGTTCCTGTACTAATTTTTTGCTGTGGGGAAACTGGTTTCCCTGTTTTTTCTGTCTTCCTGTCATTGTCCTTGGTGTTGTTACTGTCCCTGTACTGTGTGTAATTAAGTATTTTCTAGCTTGTAATAATAACAATGGTAATATTGAGAATGGAAGAGTGAGCTGAGATGGAAAGCAAGAAGTTAAAGAAAAGGGGAAAACAAATATACAGACAAGAGGGAGAAAGCAGAACAAGGTATCAGACAACAGAGTTTCAAAGGTATAAACAGGGAGTGTTAGTGTACTAATCAACAGTAAGCTGAACAGACAATAGAGAGACAGAGAGAGGATTGAAAATCAAAGATAAAATAAAAAATAAGTAAATGAAAGTAATATTTATATATAAAAATGAATTAAAATAAAATGAAAAATAGAAAATTAAAAAAAAAACAAAAAACCAAAAAACTTCCAAGTTTATATGCAATGCAGTTTCAGTCTTAATAATTTGGATGTCCGTCTCAATCTCCAGTCCTGGAGTTGGTGCCTCAGATGTTGTTCTGTAGTTGTCTCATCAAAGGGGATGCATAAAGTAGAACAAAACTGCACACACACACACACACTCACACACAAGAAAAAAAAAAAAAAAAAAGCCCCACCAAGTGTCCCCAGTTCAAATGCAATACAGTTTCAGTAAGTTTTTCGGCTTGCAGGTGTAATTTGGTTGTTCTCTCATCAAAGGTAGGGAGAAAAAGAAAAAAAAGTGTCTGGAGGCAGTTCTGAGAGTGGTATCTGCAACTGTGGCTTGCCTGCCTGCTGCTCTCAGCCTGTAGCTGGTGGCGTTATTTATGCAGATCTCTGGGGTGAGCTTAGCACTCACCTGGTCCCACAGGCTTTGTTTGCTCAGAGTTCTTCTGTGCGGGAGCCTCTGCTACAGGCTTTCCCCTTCCCAAGCACTGGGAAAGGTGACACTGCCCTGCGTTGTCAGGCCTGCGTGTTTATTTACAGTTCATGTGGGAGGTGGGTCTTCCCCCCCTCTCCTCTGAAGTTTTCCTCCCACTGCCACTTTCACAAGCTTTCCTGCTCCTGCTTACTGGGCGGTGCTGCTGCTCCTGCCGGCCACCATGTTTGTTTACAGTTCACGTGGGAAGTGGGTCTTCCCTCCTCTCCTGTGGAGTTTTCCTCCCTCCTTCACTCTCACAAGCTTCCCCGCTCCTGGTTGCTGGGCACGCGCCCCGCTCCCGCCAGAGCCTCTTCGGCCCACCCGGCTTGTTTATTTACAGTCCCGGGAAGGATTCCCTTCCCCCAATCTTCAGCACTCAGGGCGCCCCACCCTCTTTCCAGCGTGTCTTAACTGTTCTTACTGCTTATTACTCAGTTTCTCCTTTTTTTTTTTTTCCCGGGTGGAGGTCAGTCTGTCCAGGGGGCTATGCTGCTCTGGCCCAGGCTTGTCTGTGGGGGTACCGCGAAGCTCACCTGGTCCGCGTCTTCCCAAGCCGTATGGGCGCCGGCCACTGGCGGCCCCGGGGGCCCTCCTCGTTTCTCCGTTTAACGTGAAGTGGAGATTCTCTGCACCGGCTGGAGATGTGGAGGGGTCAAAGTTATGCCTTTTCTCAGTGATTATGCCTGCAAAGTGTGTCTCCAGCGTCTCTCCAAGATTTCACTATAGGAGGGTAGCTTTCTGCTTTTTCCCTCTAGCCGCCATCTTGGAATTCTCAAGTATATTCTTAACCATTACACTGGACAGCCTTTCTGTTTTATTTTTCCCCTCTGCTTTTATGATATTTTGCCTCTGGTTTTCTAGGATTTTACTAATGTATGTCTAAATGTAGGACTTTTAATTTTATTTAAACCTCTTAGAATGGGCTCTCCCACATTTTATGTAATCATTATTCCACAATTCTGGAATATATTCAGGCATTGTCTTTCTTTATCCCTTTCTAAAATATCCCATAAGCACATGTGAGAACTTCTTATTCAGTCCCTCATATCTTTCATGACCAATCTGTATGAAAACGTTGCAGTGAAATCTGTTAGTCTGTCAAATTAATATGCATTAACAATTACAATAAATTTTAAAAGATCAGGTAAATTTTTTTAGCCAGAGTTTACACTGACCTTTACTAGGCTCCAATTCTAATGTAAATTCTCAACTTGAACTATACAATTAATGTCCCCAAACCCACCTGAGGGCAGGCTTCAGGTTGTGAAGTTTTAGTAGATGATAAATAGGTAGACAAACAGATCAGACAAGGACAATGTAGGCTCTGGTTCAAGAAATCTACCTGAAAGCTGAGTCTTTAAACAGTTATAATTATCAATACGTGTTAATTGGACAAATTAATGAGTTTCACAGCATAAAATGTACGTGTGCACACGCATGCATGTGTGTGTGGTTTTGTTGTGTTGGGGATCAAGCCCAGGGTCTTGCGCATTCTAGGCAAAAGTACTCTATCACTGAGCTAAATCCCCAGCCTAGAAGATATGTTTTTTTATCACCTCAATGAGAACAGAGAAAAAGACAAAAAGTTATTCGTTTTCTTCTTCTAGACCTCCACATATAACATACACCCAATTTTAGGGTTCCATACCTTAAACAGTTGGTGTCTAATCTTACCTCTGACTTTGCCTATGCTCTTGACTTTGTTACTTAGCTTTCATTGGTGCTTTTACAAACCTAGCTCTAGACCTGCAGCACAACTGCCTACTCTAATGCTCCTTCACTTTTCTGAATGTCTGCTTTCCTCTAAGGTTTTCCTCTATACTTTTCAGGTTGGCTATGCGTTTAAAATCATTGTCTTTTTTATACTGTGTTTATCATTTTATGCATTCTTATTATAACTTTAAAATGCCTTCATCTACCATTTTCCTGCAAGCTATGTGTATTTTTAAATCTTGCATATTTTCTTAAAGCAAGTATATCCTACAAAAATAAACAAATATTTATATCTATTGAGAGAGGTGATCTGACCAGTAATTCCTAGAAACACTTGGTAAAATTGGTCTTGTCCCTCAATCCATGTGTCCACAAATTGAAAACTCTTTCAGAGGAATCTGCACGAGCACACAGACATCTCTCTAAGGAATCATCAGATATTGCTATCTATCTGTGTGTCTATCTATTTATCTTCATAAATGGGGAATAAGTAGGTTACAGGTGGAGAAATTACAGTAAAAGGAATTTCAATGAGGCAAAAGATCAAAAATAAACAAATGTCATGGATTTCTAAAGAGACTTTTTAATTCAGTCACATTATTCTACTC
The DNA here is from genome assembly GCF_047511655.1 of Castor canadensis. Classification (NCBI taxonomy): domain Eukaryota; kingdom Metazoa; phylum Chordata; class Mammalia; order Rodentia; family Castoridae; genus Castor; species Castor canadensis. Next base: position 46,699,802 of record NC_133387.1, read on the forward strand.
CTGATTAATTTCAGGGTCAGTAGAACAGTACCTATCAAATATCTGACAAACTGTTCAGGTACTTTTTCCATAGAAGTTGTATTACTAATGGGGAGGGTTAAATGGTGTGTGTGTGTGTGTGTGTGTGTGTGTGTGTGTGTAAACCTTGTTGGCCACATTTTCAAGATCCAAGACATGGCTCCTTCTTTCCTTACATCATTTACTTCAATGTCCAGAGGTTGACTCAATAGGCAAGCATTATTTTTAATTTGCAAATATAGCATCCATTCAGAAAACATTTTCTAAAAACTTGGGCTAAAACATTTTTCTCTTGAGATTTTCACAGTGTACTGAAATGAAACAGAAATGAAAGACAACACGTTAACAATTCTATTAAAGGAGATTAGAGATACAATCTGTAACTGTATCAGGGAGTGTGAGAATAGTGTGACGTGAACAAAAAATTGGAGTGGAATCAGAAGGGAACACAGAGGGCTTTTCACAGCAGCATAGAGAAAAGAAACTGGAAAGAGTCATGAAAGAACACAGCAGAAGTATTCTAGAAATGCGGCTGGTTCTATATGGTTTAAGCAGAAAGGAAAATGGAAGGCAACCAAGTAAAGAGCAGCTCTTGTGGAAAGCAGGAAAGAGAGAAAAACTTACATTATAGTCAGAAGATGGTGAAAAAACTAATTCAGCTGAAGAAGATGGTTTGGGAAGGAATTAGAGGGGGAAAAAGAAGTTAGAAAGGTAAACAGATACAATAGTACATGATTGTCACAAAAATACATAACCTCCTGTACCATGGACTTATTATTAAAATTCATTATTCCAAATGTTCATGGACATACAAATTCACTCAGAGTCTTATTAAAACAAAGATTCCAATCCAGCAGGTCTCGAATGGGCAAGCTTTCAAGCAATGCTAATGCTGCTGGTCCACAGACACCTTAAATAGCAAGGGCCTAGAATACATTATGCTTTGTCCCATATCATTGATGCAATTTTAAAGGTAAGCACTAATACCATTCTTTAAAATCTATCCCCTGTTTATTGCGGCACTATAGCCAAGTTATGGAATAACTTCACAATAGCCAAGTTATGGAAACAGCCAAGATGCCCCAGCACTGACGAATGGATTAAGAAAATGTGGTATCTATACACAATGGAATTTTATGCAGCCATGAAGAAGAACGAAATGTTATCATTCGCTGGTAAATGGATGGAATTGGAGAACATCATTCTGAGTGAGGTTAGCCTGGCCCAAAAGACCAAAAATCGTATGTTCTCCCTCATATGTGGACATTAGATCAAGGGCAAACACAACAAGGGGATTGGACTATGAGCACATGCTAAAAGCGAGAGCACACAAGGGAGGGGTGAGGATAGGTAAGACACCTAAAAAATTAGCTAGCATTTGTTGCCCTTAATGCAGAGAAACTAAAGCAGATACCTTAAAGCAACTGAGGCCAATAGGAAAAGGGGACCAGGAACTAGAGAAAAGGTTAGATCAAAAAGAATTAACCTAGAAGGTAACACCCACGCACAGAAATCAATGTGAGTCAATGCCCTGTATAGCTATCCTTATCTCAACCAGCAAAACCCCTTGTTCCTTCCTATTATTGCTTATACTCTCTCTACAACAAAATTAGAGATAAGGGCAAAATAGTTTCTGCTGGGTATTGAGGGGGGGAGCGGGAGGGGGTGGAGTGGGTGGTAAGGGAGGGGGTGGGGGCAGGGGGGAGAAATGAACCAGCCTTGTATGCACATATGAATAATAAAAGAAAAATGAAAAAAAAAAATAAAATCTATCCCCTATTGTTAATATTTTCAAAGAATATATGTATATGTATATGCATATGTATATGCATATGTGTGTATATATGTGTATATATATATGTATATATAAGCTTCATATAGTATGTTCCATAAGTATTTAAACAGTTCCATTTTCATCATCTTTCAGGATACATATGCTTCTGGGATCTCACTTTTTCTATCATCAACTGCAGCACCATTTCCAAAATAATGACTCATAAACTAGTTCTCTCATTTTATGAACATATTATGTCTCACATGTATATGGCATGTTGAGTCTGGTTTCCACCTCCCCAAACTATAGTATCCTACAAGCTACATATATCCCTTTAACAAAGAATTCCTATAACTAAATAGATTGCAAATTACTTGAAATCTCTAACTAGATTTCAGAGCATTTTTAATCTCCCATAACAACTAATATAGGATTCTAGAAGAGCAAATGTTCATATCTGTCTACAAATAAGTCATGTATACCCTAAGTGATTCCAAAAGAATTCCATAACTACATAGAAGTTGATTGTACATGTAATCTTTTTTCCTCATGTACATGTAAATTTTGTATTTCAAATACTGGGTTTCTTTCACTTCCAGTAGGAGTTTTGCACACAGTCTATAAATCTTGCTGTTAAGACATTTTCCTTCATTATCCTAAATTTATCTTAATTTCAATGCAATTAAAAACTGTTTACTAGAGTTTTCCCCTCATATAATTGAGCACAGTATAGTTGATTTTTAACTGTAAACATACATCTGTGAATAATTCCTAAATGCCATAGTGTATAGGAGATCCTGCAGCATAATGGAAGTAATTTATTTCCAAATTGCTCCCATTTCTCTTATGATTTGCTTGCAAAGCTTTATTAAAATCAAGTTCAGCAGGTATGACAAGAGGCTGACCTTGTTTCCCAAGTGAAATGTATGCTGCCTGTGCAAAAGACTCAAAAATTCATGTGTCTCCAAAGCAGAGTGGTGGATCCAAAGTAGTGGATCCTAATTCATGAGTCTCCAAAGCAAAAATGCTGAAGTTCAAATTCTATTTCTACCGCTCTAGTTATATGACTTTGAGCAAGTTATTTAATCTCTACTGTCTCAGTTGTATGAAAAGTAGAATAACAACAGTAGCTCTTTCATAGAACTGTTGTGGGGATTAAATGAGGAATGTACATAAAGAATATGATATGCCTATATGCCTATTAGTAATTATTAATATAGTCAGTATTATGGTCAATTTTTGCTCATATCAAACACTATAGCAGCGAATTTTCAGGCAATAGATAGGGTTGTCATACAGAAGTTAGATTTAACCACTGGCATCTGCAAAATGATTACAACAACCAGAACACAGTCTGTTTATTCTGGTCATTTTAGAGTTAAATATCATTAACAGTCAATCAAACCCATTTTTTCAGCAAATAACCTTCTAGTAGTTTAGGAACTATTAAACTGTGCGTGTTACTCTGTGTCTCAACTGTCTGTGTGTCAGACAATGTGAAATGTGTCAACTGGGTCAGACTCATCAATTTGTTATTAAATGTCTGCTATGTGCAAGGCACTGAGTCAAGATATGTAAAAGATACAAGGGTGAATATTCACTCAATAACTATTAAATGGCTTTTTATATGCCAGGCACTGAGCTAGGAGATGAAGATGTAAAACAGAGAAAGTACACATAGTTTCTGTCCTTAAGGAGCTTCTAGGGGAAAAAAAGAAAGAAGAACCCAATTATAATAAAATCTAAGTGCTATGCTAGGGAAGGACAAAATGCTATGAGAGAGAAGAGCAAGATGAGGAAGAATAGGAAGGTGGCCATGTAGAAGTGACATGTAAGTTGAAAACAAAGCATGGGTAGGAATTAGGTGACGATACAGAAAGAGAACTAGACAGACTCAACAGGTTTCATGGGGAAAGTGATGGGAACTGAGTATATCTGAAGAATAAAGAAAGCATAGTGCAACAAGGGATAAAAGGAGAGATGCTGATAGACCCTTATAAGTCATGGTAAGAAGTTTCTGTTTTATCCCCAGAGGATAGATCTTCCCAATGGGAAGACACTAAATGTTTTAAGCAGGGAAATGAGATGATCAGACACATGGGCATTATAAAAAAAAAATCACTCTGGCTGCACAATAAGGAATGAATAAGTAAGTAGAGGATGAGGGACAAGACTTGAAATAGGAAATAAAATTAGATTGTTGTGATGGCAAAAGCAAGACCTGGAATTGGCCTGGACTCAGACAGAGTGGAAGAAATATAAAGAAGGGAGAAGTTTCAAGAGACTGAGAAAAGAGAATCAATAAGTGTTAGTGACTAAGATGCAGTGACATGCAGGAAAAGAGAGCTCCAAAGATAATTTGAGACCAAAGAGAGGGTACAAAAGGACAGAGCAAACTTCCTGCTCCTAGCTGTGTAGGATAGGCGGTAGGACAGAATAGGATCACTTACACAATAGAAATTCAAAGATGCAGGAAAAGCATGAGTAAATAATTCCTTAGTGGCTATGGGTTCAAAACATCAAGGTTAAGAGGTATTGGGGTTGGATGAAGATTACTGTCTGTTTAGAAAAGCTGAAGGGATATTCCCATTCTCCAGTGATGTCAAATCCTACTGTAGCTTGGATCCTTTGTGGTGGTTAGAGTCCTCAGGGCAGAAAAGGCTTTCAGAAAACGGCACCTCCATCTGTCCTTCAAAAATTCTTGCCTGAAAATGTCTATGACTTTGTGTAGCATCTCTCCAGCTGTAGATATCTGAGGTCATGTGCAGATCTTGGTTGGGTTAGGAATCACTGCTCTGAAAGTGTACTTAGTGAAGGCTTTGCCAAATTATCAGAAACAAGTTACTTTTGCTACTCCCTTAAAATTTCTTTTTTTAAAAGAAAAATGGTGAGAACTGGGGGGGTTTAGCTTAGAAGCAGAATGCATGTTTAGCAAGTGGGAAGCCATGGGTTCAATCCCTACTGCTTAAAGGAAAAAGACAAATTTTGAAACAATTCTTCAAGGCTTTGCCTACTGAATTTTGTCCTAGAGTAGATTTTAATGTAACATCAGACCTCAAAGAAATAAGCATTGCTCTCAGCCTATGTTCTGAACACTGGTACTTACTACTCCAGTCCTACCAACCTTAGCCCTGCAATCAGAGTGTTCAGCAGTACCAGGAAGGCTCAGAGAGGAGTTATCCTGCCTTTTAAATTTCCAGCCCAGCACATGTGGGATACATCTTTAACCACAAAATATGTTTTCTTTAAGGCCTTTCCTCAACTGTAAAAACTTAAATTTAATAAGGACTACAGAAGCCTATAAATCAAACACAATAAAATATTAAACTATACACCTTATTCTAAGTGGGCCACATATATTTTATCATGGAAAGAAATGGGTCTGAGTGTTCTGGAAATTCTGGTTTCTTGGGCAGATTGGGGGTTGGGAAACAAAGCTGCATTAGTTTTCAATTTACAGAACATGATGTTAGTGATTACATTAACTTAATCTAATATTATTTCCCGTATTTAAAGATAGAATGAAAACCTTGTGTTTATATTGTTGTTGGCCTAAAAAAATGTAAATGGGAAAACATGTGTGTGTGTGTGTGTGTGTGTGTGTGTGTGTGTGTGTGTGTGTGTACATAAAGAAATAAAGACTTGCTGGCTTTCCATATAATCAGCCAAGTTATTAGTACAGCTGCACACTCTGTGTCTCAGGGGATTAGAAGCACAGCCTGAAATCTCATTTAATTACAGAGCATTGACTACCATGGACCTCTTGCATCTGGACCCAGGAATAATAGAAAGCATTTTCGCTGAATGGTTTGTAGTGTTCAGGATAGAAACACATGTAGTTCAATTTTTAACATTTGATTAAGAACAAAAAGCAAAAGTTCACAGATGTTAGCTCAGCCTATTAAGTAATTTCACTAAAGTTCCTTGACTCTCTTCTTTGGAAGCTTAAAAAATGCAGTTTCTTTTCCCTTTTGGTGAGGGGTGAAAGGGCACCAAATTATTCAGTTCATCTATATATGAACATAACATATCTAATATACCTCATAGGTTGTCATTGGAATGAAACCAGGTAATGTCAGTGAAAGGACACCATAAAATATCGGATGATATGATCATTAAGCATTACTACTTATTATTATTATTCATTCATTCCTTCATTTATTAAAAAAAACCCACTCTTTTGAGCACCTACTAAGCACAAAGCCCTGCTCTACATGAGGAAAACAGAGTGATGAATAAAATAGACACAGCTTCTGCTCTACTAGGGTTTCCATTCTAGTGATGGAAATGGATGAACAAATAAGATATTTCAGAAAGTTCTAAGTGCTGTGAGAAATATGAAGCTGGATAATGTTATAGACTGTGACTGTGAGCACTTCTGAAAAGGTCCCTCTGAAAAAGTAATGGTTTAGCTAGAGACTAGGTAAATTAAATGAGAAGAGGAAGCCAGCTGTTGGAAGAACATTCCAGAAAGAAAAGGAAATGCAAAGTCCCATTTGGGGACAAGAGAAGACCACAGATGCAGGGGAGTAGTAAGGAGGGACAGTGGTGAGGCTTAAGGAACAGTCAGTGCCAGGCATGTAGGGCCATCCTTGTCAGCCACAGTAATTTGGACTTTATCCTCAGAGCTATAGGAATCTTCCACTGAAGGATTTAGAGCAGGAAAGGAGTATGTTCTGAACCACACTTTAAAAAGAAAATCACTGTGGCTGATGTATGGAAAAATGGGTTGGGATGGGGGCAGTGAGGAAGAGAATGGCAGGAGTTGTACTGGAGACTCTGATTAGGTGGCTCTTACAATAGCTGAGGTGAGAATGATGGCTGCACTAGTGTGTTTGTATAAAAGCAGAAGGGAATGCAACCAAGTATAGAGGTCCAGCAGAAGCTGCATAGAGTTCAAAGAGGTGTGGGATAAAATTTAAAAATTCAACAGTAGCAGCAAAGCAACAGTGGGGAAAGGTTTGGGGCTGAACTGACACATAAGGAGGTTATAGAAGGAAGAAAGTGTCATGATTGACCTTGGGAATACTCTCACATTTAGAGGAGATCAAAGAGCAATCAGTGAAAGGCAGGGGAAAATCTAGGAAAGTGTGTTCTTATAGCCAAGAGAAAAAAGTGCTATGAAGGAAAAAGGGGATGTCAGTGAGTCAAATGCATTTGAAATGAAGAAGGAGATGAGAACCCAGAAGAGCCAATGTGATTTGACAATGTGGAAATCATGGATGACCTTGATAAAGGAACTAATCCTTGAGTATAGTGGACTGGGAAAAGACTTGTAGAGAACAATTTTAGATACTTCTTCTGCAAAGTTTTACTATGAAAGATCAAAGAAATGAGACATGGGTCTAAAAGTATTCCTTTTAGTTACTAACACTGCTTACTAGCTACCATTTTTGTCCACTCACTATGGGTTAGACACTATGTACATTATATTAACGATATAATATTTAAAATGCTACCTGATAGGTAATATAGCTTATTGTTTAAAGATGAGTCTGCTGACATAAAGAGAGGCTAGATAACCTGAACAATAGTAGACAACTAGTAAGTAGAGGAATCAGGATTGAAAATCAGATGACTCCAGCTTCAAGACCATTGGATTTCCCATAAACTGCAGTGGCTATCTGCCTACACAATCATATTCTTCAGCTTTTGATACTTACTCAGTATGTTAGTAAATATATCCTTTATCTATATGAAACTTTATTCCCTACTCACCCTGATGACCTTATGTAACAAAAACTCCAGAGATGAGGCAAGCCCAAGGAAAATATGAACAATACTGAATCATAACCCTACTTCTTTCTTTCTGCACTGTGATCCTCAACACCAGCTTTGTATTTAGTTTGGTTTGCCTCATGCACACTTTCTAGCTTAATAATGTCACACTCTCCATTGTTCAAATCCAGAAAATATGGGCAACCTCTCTCATGCATGAAATTTGGCCAGTCTTCCTAAGCCAACTGAGACATGTTCACCCATTTATCAGTCATTAGGGAATTGTTCAACATAAACTGGCTTATGCCCACACTAATGAGCAAGATGCCAGAACAGGAAGCCCTGGACCCTTCCCACTCCCCCAACAATGAATACACCAACTCAATAATAATTCCTGGATAGATTTCCTTTGTGAGAAATTCAGGAACTAGTTACAAGGCATCTGCACCCTGGGCAAGTACAAATCCAACCACATCAAAGCCAGTAGGGAAATTTGAAATACCCTTTTTCCTTAATCCCTATCCCTGGCACAGCACCATACAATCAGGACAAAACTTACTAGCTTCCAAGATCTCTGTGTGGAGTGGAAAGAGGTGTACCATGTATCCAGTGATCCAACTCTTTAAGAGCTATCCAGAAACCTGGCTTCTGTCTAACCTATCGTGCAGTGCTAGTGGAACATGGCATGTATTAGCTGCCTAAGATCAGTGAGAACTGAGATGGTAGTTTGGGCTGGCAGGTACCATAATCACTCCCTCTAGCTCATCACAGAGAGTAGATTTAAAAAAAAAAACCCAGTTCCTGGATTCAAAGGGAAAGAGATACACCAGATGAACAATGCTCCAACTTTTCTGGAGGCCTGAGTCATGGTTTCAGTCTCACTTGTCACAGAGATAGGACACAGCATACTCTAGACACCTAGGAAGCACTCAGAACAAATAAAGTGGGTACACTTGCACAAAAACTTGAGAAGTCCCCAAACTCCCTCACTGGGATGACTGTTGAGTGTTTTTCTAGTACCAAGCCAATCCATGAGGGCTAGAAGAAGTTGCTGTGTTGTCTAATGTAGAAATGCCAACATAGAGAGCAAGGAAAAGAAAAAATCAAGCAAGAATATTTTTTAAAAAGGAATAAGATTCATCTCCAGAAACTGGCCCTAATGAAAACAGATACGCATGATTTACCTGAAAGAGAGTACAAAAAGTCCATAAATATGCCCAATGAGGTCAGGAGAATAATGCATGGACAAAGTGAGATGTAAAGAGACAGAAAAAAGTGCCAAGCAGGAAAAATGAAAAATCTAGTAGAGGCAGCCAACAGCAGAGCAGATCAAACAAAAGAAAGGATTATAAATTCAAAGTTAGGTCATTAGGAATTAGCCCCCCAAAAAAATAAAAGTTTGGGAAGCAGTATGGAGATTCCTCAAAAAACAAAAGATGGAACTGCCATTTGATCCAGTGATATTGCTTCTTGGCATATATCCAAAGGAATGTAAGTCAGCATATTATAGATACCTGTACACCAATGTTCAATGCAGCATTATTTACAATAGCCAAACTATGAAAACAACTCAGATGCCCTACAACTGATGAATGGATCAAGGAAATGTGGTATATGTACACCATGGAGTTTTGCTCAGTCATAAGGAATAATGACATGTGGTTTGAAGGGAAATGGATGCAATTGGAGGACATCATGTTAAGTGAATTAAGCCAGGCTCAGAAAAACAAAAACTGCATGTTTTCTCTCATATATAGAAGTTAGATCTAAAACATAAACATATACACAAAATCAAACATGATCATATACAAACTCATATGTAGAACATGTTTGTAATAGTGGAACTACTCTATGAAACTCAGGGAAGGAGGAAAAGGAAAAGAGAATGATAGAGTATCAACAATATCATAAAACATAACATCTGTGAAGGTAGAGGATATAAGGGAATATATTGAAAGCTGTTGGAAAATGGGGGTGGGAGGTAAAAGAGTAAGGGAGAGCAATTGAAGGGGTTGAATGGACCAAAGTAAAGAATACTCACAGGGGGGATACACTGAGAAACCCCTTTGAACATCAACTTAAATATTAATAACCAAAGATAGGACTGTAGAATACTTACAGTGTGGGGTGGGTATGTGTGAGAGTGGGGAGGGTGAATGAAGGAGATTAAGGTGAGGGTGTATGGTTGATGAACTTCATATGCATATAGAAAATAGAACTAAGAAACCTCTTGCAATTGCTTTAAGTAAGGTGGGGAGGGGGTCATGGGGGAGAGATGGTGGGGGTGATTTAATCAATGTACACCAATGTACAATATAAGCCTACTTGGAATTGTCACAATGAATCCTCTCTGTACAATGAATATATTATAATTTGAAAAAAAGAAAGAAAGAAAGAAAGAAAAAGTCTAAGGAGCTTATAGGAAATTATTAAGTGGAACAATAAATACATTACGGGATTCTGAGAAGGAAAAGAAAAAGAAAGGACAATAAGACCATCAGCAGACTTTTCAGCAGAAACCTACATGCCAACAGGCAATGAGATGACATGTTCAGCAAGGAGTTCTCTAGACCCCATCTCAAACAATAGCTGAGTGCAGTGGCACATGTAGACAAAATAGTTAGTGAGACCTCCATCTTGAGGGGATAGGGGAGAAAAACTAGACATTGTGGCCTGAGCATAGAATCCTATCAGTGACAGGAAGCTTAAAGTAGAGGATCACAGTCTAGGACAGCCTGGGCAAAAGCAAAACCCTATCTCCAAAATTGGCTGGAGGAATGGCTCAAGCAGTAGAGCACCTATGTGGCAAGCATGAAGCCCTGAGTTCAAACCCCAGTAATTAAAAAAAAAAAATGAAATTGAGATAAAAAGTTTCCATGACAAACTAAAGCTGAAGAATTCATCACCACTAAAGATACCTTACAAGAAATGTAAAAAATGTGGTGGTTACAGTATTTATACATAATAAAACCATCCAGCCATTCTATGTGCACTTTACCCTATGTGAAGTAAACCTCAATAAAAAAGGTTAAAAAGCTAATTACAACTATGAAAGGAAAGCAAAAAGACCAAGAATAAGGACATCCTCCATAAAGCACACTAGACCAAAAAAGTGTTAAAGTCAAATGAGACTCTTAGGAGAAAATACATTGAATACTATTTAAAATGTTCTAAGTTCTAAATGAAGAGAAAATGACAAGGTCCTCAAATCATTCTATGACATGAAAAGATTGCCTCATATTTTGGCCTTCAGTCAGGCAAAATAAAAAAGGAGAAATACCTATATTCTAAATAAAGCTGTAAACAGTGAGTGACAGTTGGGCTTGAGAAGAAAGGTTGATTTAGCCCTCTTAAGTCAACCATGTCTCCTTTTACTTTGGGATGCTAGAATGAGGAAAAAGCTGAAAAGGCAGCCAAGTGTCCTCCACCCTCACCCCAGGCCCCTTCAGCTATAGGTTAAGTTTATTTGGGGGACATGGGGAAGGTAGAGAAAGAAGCAGATTTAAATAATTAAGAATGTATATGGTTGATGGGCCTGGCAGAGTGGCTCAAGTGGCAGAGCCTGCCAAGCAATTATGAGGCCCTGAGTTCAAACCCCAGTACCAACAAGAACCAAAAAAGAATATGGTTGACATCTGCCTTGTGAGCTCAGTTATTGGGATCCATAATATCCAATGATAATTTCCATCAAAGCGTAGTCACTGTACAACTATATCAAGAATCTATAAAGAGTTTTTATTAAAATTATTCAAAAGCTAGAAATCAACCTGACAGCATGATAGAACCACGTGTGTGCTACTGACAGCCTGCAAACATGAATTTTAAGAAAAAGATCAGGGAGGGCAATACAGGCTCCTCCTATTATCGGAAAAGCATCTGTTACAACACGTTTACATTTCTTCAGGAAGGGCCTACTTCTACTTTCACTCTTTTTTTGACCTCAGTGAAACTGAAATTTGTGAAGCAATCACTGCCTCTACTGGAGCTGAGAGCCTCCTTGCATTTCCATTCATCTCTTCCTTTCTGGGGTTCGCATTCAGGCATAGGGAAAGAAAAAGCTAATAGAACAGCAGGCCTTGGTCTGAAATCAGTACTCAGAGTATCAGCCCACGTAGAAACAGATCTTTTTGTAAGGTTGAATGGGGCTGATAAAATAATAGATTGTCCTGCTGTGTGGAAGCTATGGGAATTCAGCTAATGGAACTCACACAGGTTCCAGGGACCCACCTAGCAGTTGCAGTAAGAAACCTGTGAAAAAGCAAAATCTAAGAAAGGTGCTGCTATAGGTAAATTAATCCAATATGTAAATGTGTGTGCATGTATCTGGAAGACTAGTGTACATGTTGGGGGCGGGAATTAACCATTAATGCACACACTGGCTTGACATATCCAGCATCTGGTGTAAATTCTAGCACTGTCTAGCAGTCCTTTTGGAAACATGCTCCATATTTCAACCATAATCCTGTGGAGAAAACAGAATCCCTGGGATGTGGAGGTGTGTATTGCATTAAAGCCAATCAATTGTATTGTTAAATTATATAAATATTTCCGTGCAATTGTCACCAGAAATGCAATTTTCTGAATAATATCACACAAATAAAGCATGTCTAGAAACAACTGTCAAAGTCAAAATGTTCATTTGGAATCCCAATCCCTAGATGCTCTTTGTGATTTCTCGCTCGTTCAGCACCTCAGAAGCCAAGTAGGCATCTTTGCAGCTCAAACACACAGGCCAAGCCCATCTTGTGTCTTTTGGCTCCATTCCTCCTATCCTGACAGACAGTAGGAATGAATGCACAGAGACTGTCTCATGTGGATTAAGAAGGTAAAGATAGTGCTGAGAAGAGCTGGTAACCATGGAGAGAGAGAGAGAGAGAGAGAGAGAGAGAGAGAGATAAATATGGCCTCATAGTAAAGCTAAGTCTACATGCTATTTCTTTTTTAGGATTTGTAATCAATTCCCAAAGCTGCTTTATTTTTTACAAAGAATGAGTGTTACATTAAATGGGAAAAGCTGCAAAGCTGTACTAAGGCATCTTGGGCTTAATGAGCTAAAAAGAAAAGCTGGCTTTGGGGGCAGGTTAGTATTAGAGTGTGGCTTACCTACCTCTCTGAAAATGCAAGTACTGACTCTATCTTATTTCAAGATCCCCACAATAGAGGGCCATGTGTGCTGCTCTGGTGCGTGTGTAATATTAGTAAAAAAAAAAAAAATGGATATTTGCAACAGTGCAACTTCTTAGCACACCCATGTTAGATTCTGAAAGGGTCTCCTCAGAGTAGTTGAGGAGACTACCCAGCTGAATCCAGCAGTCCCTAATATACTCCTGGGTGCCCATATCACCATCAACACACAAGCCAAAGACCTTAAGTTTGTACAGTTGGACACAATAGGGCAGACTAGACAACTGTGGCTTTGAACAAGGGCTATAAGTCATCCTCGTCATTTGCTTCCTGTGGAAGACTTGGAGACCTAGTGGACATGAAGGACACTAGTAACCATTTTAAACACTTGAATCTTAGCCACTGTCCCCCATACATCTCCTATTTGGTTACATTTTTTTAAAAATGTAGAGGCAAAGAGGGACCTGAATATTAGAAGGTAATTTCTAGAGACCAACGTCTATGTAACTGTGTGCTCCATCACTTTCAGCTTGCTCCTTGTGATGTATCTGTGGCCCACAATGCACCATGACTACACTCAGACCTGTCACGAGCAGCTCTGAGCTGCTTTGGTAGTACTACCTCTAAGATGCATTCAATGCATGCTAAATGATAAATTCTGCTTCAAGTTATTTCTGATCTCTTCTTTATGCCTATATCCTGTATTCCAATTGAGATTGTAAGAAAGGACAACATAGACTTCATATCCCTCCCAGGTCCTCACAGAGCAACATGTGCAGAATCCTCTGTAAAGACATTGAATCCCCAGTGCTTGTCTGTGGAACTAGTCTTTTGTAGTCCTGGTGAAAAACTGCAAGAGACAGTACATATGACCAGTTTTATAGGATTTTTTTGGATATTTATATCCTGTAGCTGAGAATTAACAGTTAAAAAATCAGAAACATGCATTTTTCTCATTCCTTACATGTATCTATTTTTAAGACCATTTTATGATTATTTCTCTTTTGTGAGGTTGCATTTGAACTTTTAGTCATTGATTTTTTTCTTTGTTTGTTTTACTAAGAAAAAATAAAAGACTCGTTTCCTTTGAGGTGGTCTGTTTTGAATGAATTATTCAAAGGGTGATCCAGCCATGCGTGTGTGCTTCCACAGGTAACATAGCCATCTACCACTTTCAGAAAATACAATATAAACAGATCAAGCAGGAAGCATCTTAAAGGAAGATGTTCAACTTCCAAGGAAAGAATTGCTACCAGCCTCCATGTTGCATTTGAACTTTTACACTTTGATTTAATTGAAACTTTTGTTAACAGGGGTATCCCTGTAACAGGAATTTCTCCTACACCAGGGCTCACAGACTCCATAATGGCAGATGCACATTTCCAGGCTTTTTTGAAAATATTAACTCCACACTAAAAACCTGTACAAAACAGCAATTAGAAAAACCAAACCTACCCGAACATCACCCTCTGCTAATCTTTGTGAGGAGGCCTGAGGGAGAATCTTCCAGTCCTGGCCCACTAATCCAGTCAGATTACATCTGCATTTGAATGAATGATGTCAGGCCCTTCTACAGCTGCCACCCATAGGGTCATCGGCCAATCAAAACCTCCAGGTGCAGCTGGGCCTGGTCATTTGCCCTCCCAGCTCTTAACAAGTTTGACTCCTTTTCCCATTAGAACTCTTCTTTCTTACTTTCGGTCTCAATTTTCCACTTCTCACAAATTCCCAGAATAGGAAGAAGCTTAAAGGGTCTTCTAATGCACTGCTTTTCAAAGTTGTTTTGTTTTGTTCAATCAAGGAATCCTTCCCTAAAATTAAGGTTCCCCCAGAAACCCAGGATGTAAAACAGAGCCATTTGGATGTGTCTGGTCAGGGAGAGGAGGGCTGCCAGCAGCCCACCTGCTCACTAACATGTCCTTCCCAATAAGGACTTCAAGTTAAAAAATTCTGTTTCCTCTATGACTGGATGAAGAATCTAGAGGTTGGACTCAGATTCTCAATGGAGATGTTATTAGCCTCTGGGGGCAGAAGTAGTGTTACTGCCCCAGATTGGCCTATCACCAGTAGTACTTTAGCATCCCTGCCCCCTAGCTAAGTACTGCAGTGCCAGCTAAGTACTGTGTAGCCTCTCATGCTTGTTTTGGTATGCATTACCTAAGGAAAGAGAGTGAGTCTGGTTCCCTCGCACGCAGGAACTTGCCCAGGGATTCCAGATCAGCACTCACCAGCTATGGTTTCTTCCCTTCTTCTTCACTCTTGTGCTTTCCCCTAAGTTCAGGCACTTGCGAATACATTCAGCTTGCACTCTGTGAAGTTGCCTTGTCTCAACACTCCATTACTGCTTCTGTTGTGGAAACCATGCCGGCTCTTCCATCTAAGGAGGGAGGTTAATTCAGACAAACAAAAGATTTCCCCTGGCACTTTCCCTGCAGTGAGCATGGAGAAATTGAACTCCTGGCCCCATAACGAATCCAACATCTCTGTGAGGCTTGATTTTCAGTTCGCTAACCCAGATGAACTGATTTTTTTCTTCTCTCTAAATCACGCTGTTTGATTCTGGATCTTCTACATTCTGTGTAATCACCATTATAGTAGATAATTTCTTGGCTGGCATCCTGGTTATGGAGTCAGAAGGACCTGGATTTAAGTCCTCCCCTCTCACTGATCAGCTGTGTGAGCTTTTCTGAGCCTCGATTTTTCATTTATGAGCTAGAGAGAAAAGAAAATTCCCCTTGCAAAGAATCCTTATAGGGATTAAATGCAGTAATGTATGTACAGTGCTGAGCCCCAGAATTTGCTCAATAAACAGTGCTGTCATTGTAATTATCACCATCACTATTTCCTTGTCTTAGTGTAACTGATGGGAACAAAGTAGATTCCCCTAAGGTATGTTTCATAAAGTTGTTACATGGATGTGACTGACCGCCTCAATTTTACATTCTTTGCCAGAATTTTCCCTTGGATTTCAAACTTGTCCAGTAGTGTCAGCCCATTTTGGAAGAGAATGATAGACTCCCCTCTTCCTCCTCTAATAGACAAGTCGACACCCCTGTTGTCATCTGTGAGCTCTTATTTCCCACTGATAGAGGGGTCAGCAAATATTCAGACCTTTTTAAATGGGTTTTTACTAACAGTCTATCAAATCTCCAGAGGGAACTATCATGTCCGAGACAGTCAGGATCTTTTTTTACTGACAATTTGAGCTGTGTAGTTGAAATCATCTTTGACAAGAAAAAAACAAGCTTAAGTACAACGAAATCATAGACCGTCCACAGTGACCAATTTTTAAACTTCAAAATCTGAACTAGTGCTTAATTATGACACACACACAAAAAGGAATTCCATAGAAGTTTGATGTAAATTTTTGTCTTTTGCACTGAGTACTAAGAAACCTGTTGAACAATTTTGAAAATCAGAGTTATTTAGTAAAACTAAACCAAACACATTGTCACATTGTTCTGAGCTATTTGCCAAAACTTATTTCAGGGTACAATTTGCTTTGCTGAATCAATTAGTGTTTGCAAAGTTATGTATGCGTGGAGCAGTTGTTAGATGCCTGTTCGAAATCTACCCATATGGTTAGTGTTTTAAACAATATAGGCAGATATTAAGTGTATATATGGGAAAAGTACATTTTATTGAAAATAGTTAAAGTCCCAATAAATCATAAATTCAATATTAAATTCCATGTTGGGATTCTTTAGATAGATCAAATTCCTCAGCTCTTCTTAATAGAAAGCATTTGGGAGTTTCTGAAAAAAATTTGCCCAAGACTAGCCTAGATTTCCTAGCTATATTTCCTTGCTCTTTTTATTTTTGATGAAACAATAATTATTCAATTAATCTTGTCAACAAGTGGAGGCCAGTTTCATTTCAGTTGTTTACTAATCATCATTGGGTGTATCTTTAGATCCTTGAAAATGTCCAATTGCAACAAACTACTAATGAAGCAAGACTTGGTTAATTAGGGAATAAGAGCAATTAGCTTGTCAGCAGTTAATTCTGATAGTCCCTAGAGAAATGCTACATTTAGGGGATCGTATCACAGGAGCTATTGACCTCCAAACCTTCTTCCTTTTCTGTCACTGCTGTTTAATGGAAAGTCAGTTATTTTGTCAGGCTAATAGCTGAGGTAATGAAGTAGCCTATGGCTTTAGTTTGCCACTCTGTTTTTCTCTTGCTAATTTTAGAAAGTTTAAAAATAGATGAATGGGTCTATTCTGGACACTATTAAAAGAGGAAATCCAAGGTGGGACTTTAAGGAAGCCAAGGAGCCTGCTGGCCACCCCCATAGCTATCTGGAGCTCATTAGTTCACTAAGCCTTTTCTGCCAAAGAGTAGTTGGTTGTGAATTTTGTATAAGACTGTCGAATCAAGCCAGTTTTGTTTGAGAATTTAATTAATCGGATGAGGAAAGATAATACTGAAATATGTTCTTTGGTTCCCTCTTTACTCTTTCAAAAGCAGTAAATTTAGTTCATTTACTTGTAGCCATTTTGGTGGGGAAAGAGTGGGTGACACTGGGGTGGAAATTATTTATTATAAAAGATCTTAAACAATGTATGCACATGTGAATAAATGAATAAAAAAACTTAAAAAAAAAAAGAGGTCTTTGGCTAACTTGACATGCTTGCCAGAGAGTAATGATTTAAACAGGATGATCTGATTGTTCTTATCTTGGGCCTCTTATTTTTTCAGTGTAAATTCTGCTCAGAATGTTCCGTGCACATCTAGACTATGGCCAAGTATCATGAAATTGGAGATATTTCGCTGCTCTAATTGGCCTTTTCATGTCTCTCATTCCTACAAAAGGCTGGGAGAGGCAAGTGCAAGTCCTGCACCTTCAAAGCCCAGCAGTAACATCAGCAGGCTACAATCTGTCTGTGGCAAGTTTTAGAACTTCACTTGCCACACCTTTAATATTTTGCTTAGGGAATATTGCGGGGGGAAAAGTCTCTGAGCTTAAGCCAGTATAAAAACCACATTGGATATAAATGGAACATGGAAGTGGAAATGAAATGGAGACAACTAATCTCATCCTACCCTGGAGTTTTGCTAAAGTTGTCACCAATAGTAGAGGCATCAGTGATGTCCTTCTTGCAAGTCAAGGGGCCCAATAAATAGCAACTTCACTTCCCCTTCTGAGTTCTGAACCAAATGACAAATACAGCAAAAGGGTGAGGTGGATGGGAGCCCAGCTCATCTTTGTTTTAAATTGGTGGAGTTCAATTCACATTTTACTATACCCTCAAGGGAAATTACCTAGATTTTTTGAAGATATCAACAAAATGTAGCAATATATTAAATAGCATGGTTGATATCAGAGAATGTGGCTTCTCTCACAAACAAGCAGACTAGATCTCAGAATTAGAAAGATTCATCCAACATGTATGTAAATGCAAAAATGATACCTACTGAAACTATTCCAAGAATGGGGGAGGAGGGGAAAAAGGAGAATTGGTGGAGGGGGTGATTTCAAGTATGATATATTTGATACATTGTAAGAACTTTTATAAATGCCACAATATATCCCCAGCCAGCACAACAATTAAAAAAATGAAACAAATAAATAAAACAAAATGACAACTATAATAAGCTTTTTGGACCTGCCCTAAGGTTTTCAATTAATACAAAAAACTGACATAACTCCACGAACATTCATCTGACATACCACAGTCAGCTGAAGACTTTGGGTAATTTCTGTTAATACTCACCTTGGTATGAGGGTCTAAAAGTGAAGCCTTAGCCTTGCTTCTTAAGCCCTATTTTGCTAGAGAAAATAAATATCTAGATTCCAATGTAAAAAAAAAAAAAGAAAAGAAAAGACTCACCAACCCAATGTACAAGGCACTAGACCACCTCACATTAAAAATTGTCCCTGTGAACCAAGGAGCTAAGCAGAAGGTGTGTGCTGCTGAGGGCTGTGTAGTGAAGAGGAAAGAGATGGCTGCACATGTCTGGCTTCTCTTTCCAAACTCAGTAATCAAATGAGGTTACTCCTCCAAAGAGGCAGTAAAGATGAGAAAGAAGACAGGTGGACTTTCCAAGCAAAATGCCTCCACTGAGGGGGAAGAAAGATTCTAAAAGGTATTCTGAACAAAGGTTTTCCATACAGTTACATGATCCAGTGATTCATTAAGAAACCAGTTATAGTAAAATCAAATTAAACTTTATTAATTTAAAAATTAAGCGATTAACTTTTTCATTGTCAATAAACAAAGAATTGATAAGGCAAATTATTAGTGTCTATAGAATTTTCAAGAGACTATTTTGATTCTTCAAGAATGCAGTAAGTTTAAGACATTTCAAAGTATCCATTCAAGTAGAAAAGAACCATGCTTATTATAAAGACATTTTTAGTTGGTGAAGAAGTTCAAACATGCATATATATTTTGTTTTTACCAGTGGAGTGGAATTGCTATACTAAACTAACTCCATTGTTTTTATTTTACTTCTCAAAGCACAGAAGGTACTTGCTGCTGTACCTTCAGCTTCCTGATGAGTAAAGACTGAAAGGAAAAGGAACTATGGATTGTCCTATGTTTCCTTACCATCTATGTCAACATTTTTAGCATAACTGATTAATATAGAGAAGTAACAAAACAAAACAAGTAATAGTGCTCCCTAGTCACTTTCTTCTTAGAAACTTATTTCATTCTTCATGAGTTTGAAACAAATTCTGGTTTGAACAGAAGTGTGGTCTTTTGGAGCTGTTCGCATTCCCTCCACTCTCCTCACCTCTGCTACCAATGGACATGCTTACCTTGCATTTTCTTTGAGTCTTGCTGAACCCCCATGTGTTGTAGGTTTGCCAGAATTCTGTGCTCCTGGGGCATTACAAATGCTCTCTGCAAATGGGGAAGCTAGCTGTTGCACCCTTCTCCTCTGACTGAATGTGAGCTTTATCGTTCCTATTATACAAGCTCAAGGACAACATTATTAAGAATTTCCAGCTGGGTGTGGTGGCACACATGTGTAATCCCAGCTACTCAAAATGCAGAGGCAAGAGGATCAAGACTTTGAGACCATCCCAGGCAAAGGGTAGCATGAGACCCTGTCTCAAAAAAAAAAAAAAAAAAAGGCGAGTTGGGGTTCCTGGATTCAATCTCCCTACTGGAAAAAAAAAATCCAAACAGAGATACCAGAGCAATAAGCCAAGCATGGGGCACTTCTGAGCACAAGGCCCCATACAATGGCAATGGCCCATGAAACCAACCCTGGGTAGAGGGTTAGACTTGAGGGAGGTCAGGCCATGGATTAGAGGTAGCAAAGACTGAAAGGGAAGAACAGGTAGTGCAACAACCATTTTTCTCATTTTAAGCACCAACCCTCACTTTTGCCAGGAGTTGAGGGTACCAACAACAAATAGGCTTTATAGCAACCAGACTGTGTATGCTATTACAGGCAACAGTATTCAGGCTTATTTATCCCTCCATTAAAACAAATTAATTCTTCTTAAGTTGTTGTTCAGAGTTTTATGGACTCAATTTAGTCTTTGTACTTAATTACCTTCCATGAATACAAAACTAAGTGTGTGAGTTTTTGCTACCTTTTTTTGTGGCCATCTGGCATCAAGCAGTCTGGTTAAATATAAAAGTTTATTATAATTTTTCAACTGCTTTAATAAAATTGATTTAAATATGTAGGTTCAGTAAACTGAATAGCTTTCAAAGTCCTCAAACCCCATGACATTTTGTGATCATTTTAGAGTTTGCAAAGTGCTTTTACCTACAAAAATCCCTATTTAATAAGAACCCTGTGGAATAGGATAAGTAGATATTATTATATTACCCCTAAGTATGGGTTCTTAGGAGAAGTGCATGAAACTGCAAACCCCATAGCCTCAGGTGATTCCAAAGGTGGAATCACTTAATGCAACATATGTTAGATAAGAACCTAGCATGACCAACTCTAAAAGATGAACTAGACCAACTGGATGTATCTCTCAGCAGAGGAAATGGGACTTGACCAACAGATCTCTTTGCAACACTCATACATAGCCTTAACACTTCGAAAATAGATTTAGTGAGACATATTCCCAAGTTGTTCCTTTCTTGGTTTTCTCTATCTCAGTAAAAGGCATTTCCATCCATTTGTTTGCTCAGCCAAAACCCTAGGAGTCATTTTTTGAGGGCTTCTTCCTCTCCTTCCCATCAATCAGTAAAGTCTGCCAGTTCTGTTTCAAGTTTTAGTCTATCTGCTTCTTCTCTTCATCACTGATCCCCTGGTTCAAACTATAGTCACCTCTTGCCTAACATTACAATAGCCTCAAAGTTGGACTCCCTCCTTTATTCTTGCCCCTTTGACACTCCATTCTCCACACAATATATACTTACATTTTTTTCAGAGATTCTTCACAGATCAATAACACAGTGAGATAGGACATGGGCTCAAGCAGTAGAGCACCTGCCTAGCAAGCAAAAGGCCCTGAGATCAAATGCCAGTGCAGTCAAACAAAAATGAAAACAAAATAAATAAACCTCATTGCCTTAACTTACAAGGCTCTGCAGAATAAAGGATTTGTATTCTTCTCTAACCTGACTCATATCGAATCCTTCAGCTATATTGACTTTCTTTTATCACTTGCAGTCTAGTACACTCTCTCTACCACAGGGACTTTGTCAGTTCCTCTTCCTGAAACATTCTTCCACTAACTCTTCATAGAACTCATTTTGAAATTATTGCAAGAGGGACTAGCTTAAGTGCCACCTTCATATGAAAGGAGGCCTTCATTGATCACTCCACAAAAAGTGACTCTCCACTCCTCTTACTCTCTCTCCAGCTAGCATTATAGGATACATCAGTCTGTCTTATTTTTTCTCTGATTATTTATTGACCATTTTTCCCCATGAAAATGTAACTTTAGTGTGGGTAGAGACCATATCTAGTTTTCTTTGTTATTATATATTTGGTAAAAAGAATAATACCTGGCATATATATAAATAGGTCCTGATTGATTTATTTCAATGAAGACTAGGGAAGAGATCAAATGTGTAACTTAAAATTGCCTGATGTAGTGGACCTTAGGACAACCTGATAGGCTGTGTGCAAGACGAGGAAATAAAAATTATGCACAAGTAAAGGAAAAAGGAAATGTGGACAGGATTCCAAGAATAAGCCAAAATCCGAGAAAGTGAATATCGAATCTAGAGCTGCCTTCAGTGGAAACATATGTCTGAGTTCTAAACTCAACACAGGGGTGTTTTGACAATAAACTCTTTTTGTCAGATACCAGCCAAAGTCCCAAGTTCTTTAAATTAAAAAACTGAAGGTCATTCTGCAGTCTTGTCTTCTACCACTGTGGAATTTTTTCCTGACTAGTCTTTTAGCTATAAGTAACAGAGATAGAATTCAAATTACCTTGAAGGAAAAAAAGGGATGGCTATAGACTCATAAAACTAAGAAGTCTAGTGACATGGCTGGCTGAAGTATAACTGGACCCAGTGGTTCAAATTATTCCATCTGCTCTTGGTATATTATGTATTCATTTCATAGGGTTCAAATATACATGTCATATATGTATTCCCATTTCCTTTTTTTTTTGACAGCAATGTGGTTTGAACTCAAGGCCTTGTCCTTGCTAGATATGTGCTCTACCACAAGCCATGCCCTCACCCTTTTTGGTTTAGTTGTTTTCTGGATAGGATCTTACTTTTTTTCGCTGGAGGCTGGCCTTGGACCCTGATCCTTCCACCCATGCCTCCCCTGTAGCTGGGATGACAGGCATGTGCCACCACACCCAGCTTTTTTGTTTAGATGGGAGGGAACTCACTAACTTTTTGCCTGAGTTGACCTCAAACCATGATCTTCCTAAGAACCTGGGATTACAGGTGTATGCACCCATTTCTTAACCTTGCTTCCCTCAATGCTATGGATTCATTACTAGGAAAGTTCCCACCACTTAGCGGGAATCATAACCATAGTCACACCCAGCACCAAAGTCTTATATCTACTGATTTGGAAGGAACCAGTGTTCTTAAGTGAATTTCATAGGACTCTTTCTCTTTACCCAATCTGCTTGGTGCAGCAGGCTGTCACTATGAAAAGTCATCCAACCCTATTTGGGGCAAGCCAGGCACAGTGCCAGACAGACCATGAATACCACATGGAACAGGTGAGTTATGACTTCCCAAAAGAAGAGATGCTAGTTACTAACAATGACATGACCTCAACTACTTTACTCCAGTCCCCTCTGAAACACCTTACAATTTCCTAAACACACAACACTCATATAATATGACCAAATCTTTGCCTTGCCCTCTGCCTTGAGTTCCTTCCTCTCTTAGCTTCCTGGGGAACTCATGGTGGTCATTACTCTCAAAGTCCTCCATGTATGCATCCACAGTAACCAACTCACTGCCATGCGTTCTGCATCTTTGTGTACATGTCTGCCTTTCTTTGTCATGCTGTCGAAGTCTTGATTTTAGGACCAGTGAGAGGTGCTCCACGAAGAAATGGGTATGCAATTATTTCACTTCCAAAGGTCACAAAGCGAATGAATTCCAGAGCAAAATTAGAACCCTGAGTCTTTCCCTTGGGAAAAGCTGTAACTTTCTAGGCTACTGCCATAAAAGTCTGAACTTGGGGATTAATGTTGAAAAAAGCAATTCTCTGCTGAATAAATAAATATAAAAGGCCTCAGAATGTTCTACTGAAGTAAATTGTATCATTGGAGTCGTGATAACTCAGAGAACTTTTCTATTTTTAAGTTCCTTTCATAATCTTTTCAACAGTCAGTGTTCCAGGTAAACACTCATCTGATGTACACTTACTTAATGGATACTGAATAGGAGCCTGCCTGCCCCAATGACTGGGGACAAAAGAGTAAATAAGACATGTCCCCTGCCCTTGAGAAGACATAATCAATAAAAGAGTCATACTTAGTGGCCTATGTGAGCTTTTAGCATCAGGTAAATCATCTTATTTTTCTGTTCAGAAACATACTCTTGTTTCCTTTCTCACTCATGGTAATGTTCAAAGTCCTTACAATGACTTTTAAGATGCTCACAGTGTGGTTTGCCTATATTTTTTCTGACCTCTTCTTCCACCACTTCAGTACCCCCAGGTCTCTGCCTCAGGCCTTGAATTGCCATTTCCCTATCTGAAATGTCTTTTTTCCAGATATCCATAATTCAATCCTTCACTTCCTTTAGGGTTCTGCTCCAATGTCTACTTATCTAAAAGGGTTTTCATATTCAGACTCTTCACTGCTCACCTCCCAACACCATTTTCTAACCCCTGCTTTATTTTCCAAGCACTTACTACTACTTGATATAGTACACATTTGTCTTTAATTTAATTCCCTCTGTCTTTATCTCTGTCCCTCTCTGTTTCTCTCTCTCAATTATAAGCTCCATATTAATCTCACAATTATATATTCCAAAATAGAAATTTTCTGTTTTATTCATATTCAACAAGTAGATGTTGAATGAATAAATGAGTGAATGAGAGTACCTGTCATACATACTTCAGTGAAAACTTTTTGAAAAAAATATACTTTACCCAATTACACAACAATTATTCTCTTAAACTGCACTGATGATGGTGCTTACTTAAGAACTAAATCCCAGTATTTAGACTGGGGTCTGAATCCTGTTGCTCAGGTTGCTTTTCATTTCTAGAAAACTGTTAGAAGCCAGACACTGTTCCAGATGTTGTACAGGACACAAAATGATTAAAATAGAGAGCACACTTTAAGAAGAATTTTGTCTAGTAGAAGAGAGAACATCCACACCTGATCATTCAAATGTAGTCAAATGGGTTTTTAAGATAGTGCATGTTATGAAGGCTCAGAAGAGAAGAGAATTCTTATTGGAAGGATCAAAGAAGAATTTAAAAGATGAACTTGTGTTTCAGTTAAACATTGAAGAGTAGGTGGACAAATGGGAAAGACAATTTCCATAGAAGGAACATAGATGACAAAGCTGTGAGATTGTAGGGAAAAGCCCAAATCTACTTCAACACCAACAGGAGTAAAGGAGATCAAGACAGAATGATCCAATGAGCTTATAGGAGCCAGTGAATACACTCAACAGTTCAGGCAGAGAGAGACAGATGTATAAAACTGTCCTCAAATCCACGCTGGGACCCAAGGACAAATCTAGTTCCTTAGCAAAATTGAAATAATTGATTTCTCATTCTCAGAGTTCTAACAGAATAACATACAGGCATACCTCAGAGTTTCTGCAAATTCTGTTCAACCACAGCAAAGCTAACATCACAATAAAGTAAGTCACATGAATCATTTAGATTCTCAGTACATTTGGTTGTTGCATTTGCACTGTTCTATAGTCTAGTAAGCATCCAATAACATTATGTCCCAAACACAATTTTTAAAATGCTTTCTTCCTTTAAAAATGCTTGTGATCACCTGATCCTTGAGCAAGTCACAGTCTTTTTGCTGGTGGATAAAGGATCTTACCTTTATGTTGATGACTGCCAACTGATCAGGGCAACAGTTACATAAGGTTGGGGCAGCTGTGGCAATTTCTTAAAATAAGAAAAATGAAGTTAGCAGTAACTGACTGTTCCTTTCTCAAACATTTCTCTGTAGCCTGCAATGCCGTTCCATAGCATTTTAACCACAGTAGAATTTTAAAAATTGGAGTGAGTCCTCTCAAACCCTGCCACTTCTTTATCAACCAAATTTATCACTAAATTGTTTTGTTTTTATTTCACAATGTTCACAGCATCTTCACCAGTAGATTCATCTCAAGAAATCATTTTCTTTGCTCATCTACAAGAAGCAACTCTTCCTCCATTAAAATTTTATCACTAAATTGCAACAATTCATCACATCTTCAGGCTCCATGCCTAATTCCAGTTTTCTTGCTATTTCTACCGCATTCACAGTTACTTCCTCCACTAAAGTCTTGAATTCTCTAAAGTTCATCCGTGAAAGTTGGAATCAGCTTCTTCCAAAGTCTTGTTATTGTTCATATTTTGGCCTCTTCCCTTTTGTCATGATTTTTTAAATGCATCAAGAATGGTTAATCCTTTCAAGAAGGTTTTCAATTTACTTTGCCCAGATTTGTCAGTGGAATCACTATAATAGCTGTACCCTTATGACATGCAATTCAGAAACAATAAGACCTGAAAGTATAAATTACTCCTTGATCCATGGGCTACAAGAATGCATGTTGTATTAGTAGGCATGACAAAATTCATCTCATTGTATATCTTCACCAGAGCTCTTGGGTGACCAAGTGCATTATCGATGAGTAATAAAATTTTGAAAGGAATCTTTTCTTTTGAGTAGTACATTTCAGCAGCGTGGACTTCAAATATTTAGTCAGCCATGTAAATAGATGTGCTGTCATCCAGGCTTAGTTGTTCCATTTATAGAGGACAGGAAGAGTAGACTTAGTACAGTTCTCAAGGGCTCTAGGATTTTCAGAATACCAAGAGCATTGACTTCAACTGAAAGTCATTAGCCACATTAACCAACCCCTGTAAAGAGTCAGCTTATCCTCTGAAGCTTTGAAAGCAATCATTGACTTCTCTCTATGGAAGTCCTCCATGGCATCCTCTTCCAAGAGAAAGCTGCTTCATCTACATTGAAAGTCTATTGTTTGGTGTGATCACCTTCAGCAATGATCTTATCTAGATCCTATAAGTAAATTCTGCAGCTTCTAAGTCATGGCTTGTTGCTTCCCCTTACACTTTTATTTTATGGAGATGGCTTCTTTCTCTTAACCTCAAGTGAACCAATTTTTGCTACCTTCACGCTTTTCTCCTGCAGCTTCCTCACCTCTTAGCCTTTATAGAAATGAAGAGAGTTGGGGCCTTGCGCTGAATTAGGCTTTGGCCTAAGGGAACATTATGGTGGACCTTCTATCAGGACCACTGAAATGACACCATTTCACCTTCTTATTCATATGCACACTGGAGTAACACTTTTAATTGCCTTTATGAACTTTTCCTTTGTCTTCACTAATTGACTACCTGATACAAAAGGCCTACCTTTTCATCTGTCTCAGATTTTGAAATACCTTCCTCACTAAGCTTAATCATTTCTAGCTTTTGACTAAAAGTGAGAAGTGTGTGATTCTTCCTTTCCCTTGAACACATAGAGGCCACTGTAAGATTACTAGCTGACCTAACTTCAATATTGTTGTTTCTTAGGAGCTAGGAAGGCTCAAGAAGGACAGAAGGGAATAGCAGGATGGTAGGGCAATCAGAGCACACAACTTGTATGGATTAAGTTCACAGTCTTATATAGGTGTGGCTCATAGCATTCCCAAACAATTATAATAATGACATCAAAGATGACTGATCTCAGGCCACCATATCAGATATAATAATAATGAAAATGTTTGAAAAATTGCAAGAATTACCAAAATGTGACACAAACACAAGTGAGCACTTCCTGTTGGGGAAAAAAAATGACACCATTAACATATTCAAAGCAGGGTTGCTACAAATTTTCAGTTTGTAAGAAATGCAGTTCAGTTTCTGTGAAGCACAATAAAGTGAACTGCAATGAAATAAGGTGTGTCTGCATTTGAAAACACTGCCACATATCATGCTTTGTTATACTGAGTTTTGTCTATTTATTATTCAGAAGATATTGTCTAGTTGTGGAAACAATTGGAGCAAAGGGATGACTCAATCAGAGGTTTTCCTTATTATCAAATTACCTGAGAAATCTGGTATGATTTGGTTTTCCCTTGAACAGGTGTTTCTGAAATGCTAAATTCAATTTCTTATTTCCCTATATGTTAACCAAGTGCACAATGATAACATTAGCCTCTTCTTTATACATATGTCACAAGACAGAGTGCTAAAATTTGGCCCACTGCCTATGTGCAGTTCATAAAGTAAGAATGGTATTTTTTACTTCTTTAAGTAATTGAAAAATCAAAACAAGAATATTTTGTGACATATCAAACTCATATGAAATTAAAATTTCAGTGTCCATTCATAATGTTTTATTAGACCATGGACACTCCCATCTTTTGTATTGTTTATGGTTTCTTTCATTCTACGAGGGCAGATGTAAGTACAGAGTTCATATAGCCTGCAAAGTCAAAAATAATTACCATCTGCCCCTTTATAGAAAATGTTGACCCCAATCTACTAGATTATAGTAAGTTTCTAGATGGAAGGATCTCTCACAACGCCCACTTTGGTGATTTATACCTCTAAGAGAGTTGATAAGGCTCTGCAGGGTGGCGCATACCAAGCACTTAAGAGGCTGAAGGAGGTGAGTTTGAGGCCAGCCTGTGCTACATAATGAGACTCAGTCTCAAAAACCCAGTGGGAGGGGGAAGGAAGAGAGAGAGAGAAAGAAAGAGAGACAGAGACAGAGAGAGGAAGAGAGAGAAAGAGAGATGTATTTTTCATTATCATCACTGAAACTTTCAGTATTCAAAAAAAGCAGAGAATTCCTGCTTCTATATGCTAATAAAATTGAAAGCACTAATTTCTTTATATTTTTATAAAATCTGACACTTGCCTAGCTGAATATTTAGCATATGAATTCTACAAAAGCATTTTTAACTGAAATTCCATGCTGCAATGAGAATTTATCAAAACCCAAAAAGAGAAGTAATTTTGTAGTCTTCTTTTTTCAAAAAAAAATCATGTGAAATAGATGTTCATGTTGAAATCTTGAAAATTACACTAATGTACCATTCAAACTTTAAATGTCAATATATAAAAATGGTGTTGGTTTTCTAGCACGAACATAAATTAAGGATTAAAAAGTTCTAATCCCTGGCATTGCCTCTCTTGAAAATAAATTCAAGAACTAGTATAACATTAGTCTTTAAAAACTTCTAAATTTAGTTTTTTACTTAATAGGACAAATATAATCCTATAATATATATCTATAAAGTGAGATGCTGCATACATTTAATTGAATATAAGTAAAGATGTAAACACTAAACACTCCTAGAGTAGATTGGGGATAGGGAAATATGGAAGCAAAAACCCAAAAACACAACAAGTAGATTTTTTTTTCAAGAATGTAGGTGACAAACCAGAATCTTTGCAAGATAAAGTGATACTAACCAGAAATCACCTAGGTTTCTAGCAAAATTTCTTCCTCTGATTTTTAATATTCTTCATCATTACTTAACATCTTGTTTGCCATGATAGTATCTGGGATGCATGAGACCATCAGTAAAGTCAAGCAAGCAAGCAAGCAATTCAGTGAAATTGATGCCATGTGAAGAGCACTCAGGGCGAGTCCAGAGATCTCAGGAGAAGCCAATGACTTTGAGCTGATTATTTCACCTGTCATCATCTCTAATGAAGGTGACTATGAGATCTCTGAAGTTCTTCCATCCTAACTTCCAAGGAGCCTAAGTAATAAATTTATTTTCAACATATGTAATTGGCTAATTATTCAACAGATTCAAGTGAATAACATTTAAATAATAATACATAGATCAGGCTGTATGTATTTCTTTCTCACATAGTCTGTGCAACTACTGTGTAGCTGGCCTATATTAAGTAGAACAGTATGAAAGCATCTTGAAAGGTTGGAAGAACTGTACAAATGCTAGCTATTGCTATTAAATAAAATGACACAATGTTCATTTTAGGTTAGAAAATCCCAGATATCACCTTCTATGACTTCATTTCACAGATGAAAAACTGAGATCCAGAGGGTTGTAAAGTACTGGAGATTTGAGCTCTTCCATTAATCCATGGAACCCTACTTACAGTTAGGAATTGCACCCACTATGGCTCTCCCTGCAGCATTTGCCTGTATTGGCTTTCTCAATTCTAATTTCTTTTGTTTCAACCAATGTTCTATGTTCTCACACTTCTACTTTTCTATTCCCATGGCTCTATTTCAAGCTAGTTTCTGTGAGTGTACAACATTGGTTTCTGATTGGGTTTATCAAGCAATAATATCTAAGTAGTATATTTTTATTTCATCCAAGCATAAGAAGTACATAATTCATTTGAATTCAGGACTAATATAAGATGAGGAAAAAGAAACAAAGATAAGTAGAAAATTATTGCCTTATCTGGGCCATTTTGTTGTCAGAATGTACAGTTTTATAACTGCATGTATTTTATAAAGGGACATAAATTAATCTGTTAAATTATATCTTATTAACCAGAAAGATCAGCAATTACAATAATACACTTCTGGCAAGATTCCATTTGTTCAGTCATTCAACAAACTTTGATAGAATCCTATAAATAATAAGGCATTGTCAGAGACCCCAACTAAAAGGCACAGATCAACTTTCTAGGAAGGAATTTAAGAAATGGTAATAACAACTCACATTTATTGACTTCTTACTGTGTGTCATGCCCTGTGCTAAGTGTCCGATGTAAATTCTCTCTTTTGGTCTTTATGATGGTGTGACTTATGTACTAATGAATGGGGATTAAATGAGATATAACATAAAGTTTTAAGTACAGTGCTTAGGTCATGTTAGATTCTCACAAAATACTAATTTTCTCTCTGTCCCCCTATTTAAAAATAGGGTGCTGAGGATCCAACCCAGGGCCTTGTGCATGCAAAAGTGCATGCTGTTCCACTGAGCTCTGCCTCCTTTATTCACAGGAGCTATCACCATTTTCCCTTTGGAAAGATACATCTCACAGAGTAGTGGATCTCCAGAACTGAGTGAATGATGCAACCAAAGAAAGTCACTGATTGAACATAATAAATACGCCCAGATTCATGGTATGGCTTGAAGGAATGAAATGATGCCTAACTGAAGGCAGAAATGGGACACCTGCCCATCCCAGGGAGCTGGGGACCGGGTGCTTACCGCTATGCTTAGAGGTGGGAGTTAAATAAAAAGGCTCTACCAGAAAGACCTGGATGAGAAAGGGGCTGGTCTCCTCAGTCATGTGAAGGCTCACGCAGTGAGGGGAGGCCCACGTCCAAGGAACACACTGAAGAGAGCGTGGGCAGAGGCGCAAATGACAGATTGGAGCCTGTCTCCTGATGGCACAGACTAGAGCCTCCAGACCATGGCTTCCAGAACCACAACAGACTTTCCACAGAGATGGGGAGGAAGTTGCTAGAACAAACACTATCCTGAAACTTGCCCCAAAGCTGAACCTCATCAAACCCCAATGTTTTTCTGAGGTTAGAAAAAGCCTGGCTTAGCATTTTTAAGACAATATCTATTTGCCTTTTGTCTCCCATTTGCAGCCAGAAGTGGAAGTTCTAAGAGCCCATTAAAAACTTTGGGTTTTATTTTTTATTTATTTCTTTACTATATACTTTGCCTGGCCAAAACCAGAGAATGCTGGAATGGCACAAGTTCATTCTCCTGAGATATCCAGATCAAAGTTGTTTGGAACTGTCTTGGCTAGGCATCTGAATTTTTCCATTCTTATCCAAACCAGAACTTCAATCCCTTGCAATTTACTCATATGTATCCACCTTCTCAAGTGTTCTCAGGCCTTGTGTTCAGCACACACGTTGGCCTCCAAAGGGTAACAAGCAATTGTATGCTGGCAGGAGCAGTATTTTCAAACTTTTACCTCCATACCATCATCCAACAAAGAGAACAAGAACTCCTGACAATGCTGTCTCTTCTCTGTATTCTCTACAGAGTAAGAGTATAGGAATGCCAGTGGCTAATACCCTCTTCCATAGACATTAATGTTTTAGTAGTATGTTTTACAGGGCTAAATGATCCTCCCATGTAAGTGCAGAAGTCAGTATGACCAAATAAAATTTTAAGGTTGCTCATGTAAATCTAATGAGCAAATTTACTTGAAAAGTGGTCTTGTTCCTTTTTCAAACCCTGGGAGATATTCCTTAGGGATCGTGCAGACTCACCCTAACAGATAAGTTGTATTTTTGTTAGAAAGCCTCAAGTGTATGCATATTTCACTGAAGGTCACCCTTTTGTAAGCGACTTTGAAAGGTATCAGATAAGTTACAATTTAGAAAATTATTACTCCTTGTTAGGAAGTGCACCATGTCACTTTCTTAATCCTGGGCTCATTTTAAAAACTCAGTTTACCTGTAGTTGTTTTTTTGTTTTATTTTGATACAGAGTGTAGCTATGTAGCCCAGGCTGGCCTTGTATTCATGATCCTTCTGAGCTCTGGGATTACAGTTGTGCACCACCATGCCTGGCTTTCCCTGGTACTTTTTATGTTGATTTTTTTTCAGTGAGATACAATATTTGCCTTATCAGAAATTGAATTCTCAGAACTCTTCTATCTTTTTAATAGGATCAAGAAAATGTATGATACCATTTTATGCAAAGCTACAACAAACATCATTATGCAAACATCATTTTTACCTTATACATGTTCCTCTTTGGAAACTTGGGTATTTCTTCAAGCATTCTATGTATCTTTGGGTATTCCAAGTTGTGTATTTGAAACCATCTTCATTTGCATAATTTTTCTCTTGCCAAATGGAAAATGTATTTTTGATTAGATAGAAAAACTGCTATGGTCAGCATCCCTGTCTCAGTTTCGATGTTTCCAAAATATATGTGATTCTTTAGCTTTATAAACCTCCACCTGGTTCTTCCTTTCATGTAATTCGCCTTTGTTCAGTTATTTTGCACCACCCCCGGAGTGTTTTCAAATATATTTCAAACCCCCAAGCAACCCCATTTCAGCTGATTGACTTCAGGGAACTCTAATGCTGGGCAGGCATTTTGCTGCAACCCCATTTAGACTCAGCAGGAAGAGCAGATTTAAAAGGCAGATTACGTTTTTAGCTTTTTAAAAAGTGCTTTATTAGAGAGGCTAAAAGCCACAGAGGTGGTAAGCTGAATTCTTTTGAAATCCAAGCAACTTCAAGACATCTAGGGAGCAGTTCCTCACCCGTGGAGCGCCTCGTCTTTGGGCTTCAGTGATGGCAGGGACCAGCTGGCTCCAAGTATTTTTCGTAAGGATCCTTGTGGTTCCAACAACAGAATCCCTAAAAGCACCAAGGGGGTTTCATTTAAGGATTGGAGACCTTTAAAAAGCAGCTCACCCTTGGACATCTGGTAGGCCATTTTGTGTGAAAGGGTTGGTTACATACTGGCCTCCACTGAATTGGAGGGGATGGCCAAGGGGCCATAGGCAGAGAACCATGATGAGAATGTGAAAGCCACTTAAAGAAAAGGCAAGAATACCTGCAGGCCTGGTTGCTAAAGCAAGCACCTAGGAGTTCCTGAAAGTGCCTAAAAGGATGAGGGGTAGATGGATGGATGAATGGATGGATGGATGGATGGACAAATGCATGAATGAATGAATGATAAAGAAAGAAAGAGCAGAGCAGTGACTGCTTCTGTATGTGCCACATTAAACTCTGTACTACAATTTATCAGTGTTTCCTTTTCACTTATTTGGGGCTCTGTTTGAATCCTACCAGATGTGACTTGGAAAGTGGTTGAGGGTCCATGAAAAGAAGACACATGTGATGAGATTTCTAGGGAGGCCATGAGATTCTATATGGGAGGTTTTATTTAGTGGTTTAGGGATGAAATGAACACTACCAGATCTGGGGGAAATGTAGCAAATTGTGCTAAGAATCAGGCTGGATCCTACTTAAAGGCAAGATTAAGCCAGGTTTAAAACAGAGATCTGACTAACGACACAGGGCAGATGCAGTGCATATGTGCTGCCATCTACTCCCTCTGTGTCTGAGAACATCAGCAACCAATCATAACTCCATGCCAAGCCCAGACACGGCTTTAGAATCCCCAGCAAGCCGCTGAAAACATGCCATCCCTAAAGATGTCTGCAGATCAGCTTAAAACCCAATGCAAATACCCATGGGAGAAACCAATGGACGACAGGAACCAGTGAAGCTAGAAGCATGGGAACTGATGGAATGTCAAGTCCTGAACAGGACAGTAAGTACTCAGCTTCAGAAGATGCAACCCCATAGCCATCTGGGACCTGTGTCACGAGATTTTTTTCAAGAATAAATTTAATTTTTTTTTAACTTGGAATCTCTTGATCTTTAAATGTTAGATACAAAAGAGGAGGGAGATTAATGCTCTGTAGGCCAAACAAAATACATTTGCAGAAAAAAAAAAAAAAGACCTGCAAGTTGATGTAGCCTTCGGGTTTAGGGGAATTGAAGAAGATACCAATTTGTTCTTATCTTGCCTGAACTACTTTGCTAACATTCAGGATGCAGCTTAAAAACAAAAGAAAACCATCTCACCAGGGCTTGAAGAGGGCATGTGACAAATTGCAGAAAATTACAGCCAACATTTTGTGGTTGCTGATCATCCCTGGGTTACACACTAGCAGAGTCCTGAAAAAATAGGCAAACTTCAAAGATCAAAGTTTCCACGCTGCAGAGGCGACTTGACAGCTGGCTTGCTTTTGTCTGGTTCCTCCCACCCCAACCCCTTTTTGTCAATCATAAAGCAGTTGTCACAAAGTTCAGATTCTGACATTGTCAGAGGCTAATGATGTCTTTTCCTCCTTGCTTATTCCAGTATTCTAGCCCTCTCAGGTCTTGGTTGGCTCCCTTTGGGCTGTTTACATACAATTTCCTTCTGGGTGGAACTTTGTTTTTCCTTTCCTTCTTTTAGGGCTGTTGTTTTTTCTTAAAATAGGAGGTCATTTCAGGCAGAAATGTGTTTTTGCCTCTTTGCTTCCTCTATGGCTGGCACTGGGGCCCTTTTGGAAAGAAGGAAATTTCCACTTTGTTTATAAGGAGAGGTTGGTTTTCTTTGGATATTCCATTTATTTGCTGGGTAGGGAGTTTGGAGTTCCTAGGATTATCTAAGGAGATCAGGAAAGTCATTTGAAAGGCACTTCTTTGGTTTATTTGCTTTTCGTGTTATATACTCTGTTTTTCTTATGCTGTTTCTCTCACTTGTTTGCATTTTTCCAATGAACCAAAGCTTCTT
Organism: Castor canadensis; assembly: GCF_047511655.1. Lineage (NCBI taxonomy): Eukaryota > Metazoa > Chordata > Mammalia > Rodentia > Castoridae > Castor > Castor canadensis. Next base: position 46,734,245 of record NC_133387.1, read on the forward strand.
GTACCGTCCTCTCTGTATTCCAACCCTTTACTTCACCTTCCTAAGATTTTTGAGCTTTAGTTGTCAATCTGGATTATTTGACCAACATTCTGGACCAATTCCAGCATGAGTCATAGTTACATGCTTTTGGATGGAAAAGTGATTTTCCCCTTCTCTTTAAAATGCAGTCCTGACCCATTGCCATAACTGGAAAAGGCAGACTTGATCATGTCACCTTTCTCTCCCGAGCCTCCATATTCACAGCTGACATGTCAAGCCCCACATCAAGTGATGTCACTATGCACCCAGGTGGGAATGAGCTGTTCTAGGCCCCCTTCAGAATTTGCCCTGGCCCTGTGGAAGAACACCTTCAAGAAGAAAGTGCATTAACTAAAAAAAAGTGCATGTATTCCAAAGCCAAACAGAATAAGATCCCTCAAAGTTTAGGATGGCATCAGTAGGCTTAGAACAAAAGAAATATTAATTTTAAAACAACTTATGCAAAGCCACTCCCAACACATGAGTTATTGAAAGGTCCATGTTCACTAATAATGCTCAAAACCTCAGTTAAGTGGCATCGAGTTATCAGATCACTAATTTTAACTGTTCAGGACTACTCCATTCAATGAATGTTTACTACTTGTTAGAACACCAAGGGAAAAAAAGGTAAAGAATAAGATAAGTAAAGGTAGGCCGTAATGCTGAGATCAGGAAATACGGGACTAAGGCCATTCAGGATGGTGATTAAGACAGTGGATCTAGAGCCAGGCAGGTATAGGATGGGTTGTCAATCCTTCATTGCTACTAGCTGAGCAGTCTTCAACAATTTACTCTCTACATCTACTCCTCATCTGGAAAATAGGGATAATAATAGTACAGGCTATAGAAGTCATAAGTAGTATGTTAAAAACATACTAAGCTTTCATCACAATCAACAAAAGCAGTCACACTTTGGGCACACAGGCATTAGGCACTGCCTTTACTGAAATACTCTATGAAGTAAGTGTTATGGCTATCTTCACTTTACCCAAGAAGAAATTAGGCTTTCAAAGAAGGTAAGTAACTTGTCCATGACCACAGAGCTACTAAATAACCAAACCAGAATTCCAAACCAAGGAAACTGGCATCA